>NW_027185715.1:8172428-8443408 GCF_028583685.1 Petaurus breviceps papuanus | reverse complement strand
CGTGGGCGGGCCGCTCCGACCAGGGAGGCGGGGCCCCGCGGCGGCTGCCCAGCCTCTCCTACCTCCTTGACAGGTGGGAATTTCTTCTTGCACTCCAGGGACAGGGCCCGCAGGTCGCTCTGCATGTTCTCCAGCAGCTTCTTCACCGCCTCGGGGCTGTTCGTGCAGGACATGATCCCCCCGAGCTCCGGGAGGGCCGCCCCCCGGGTGCTGACTCACACGCCCTCAGCAGCAGCCTCGCTCCGGGCTCCGTGGCGGCGGAGACCCGAGGCTGCGGCCCCCCACAGCCGCCTCTCCCCTCGCCCTCTTCCCCTCCCGGGCCTTCGGCTCCGCCGGGCCTGCGGGAACCGGCTCCGAGCAGCTGCTGGGGTCGCCGGCGGCCCACCCCCGCCTCCTCCCGCTGCGGCGGTGCCGGCGGCCAACGGGGCAGGAAGCTTCAGCGCCCGCTGTGCCCGGCGCTTCGCCTATCCGCCGCCATCAGCCGAGTCTCCCCACAATCCCCCGCGCGGCCGGGACACGTCAGCCGCACTTCCGCACAGCGCGGCCACTCTAGCCGCCCGAGCCTCGGCCCGGAGGAGGGGGGAGGAGGAGCGCGGCGAGGGGCGGGGGCGCCGAGGGGCGGGGCGAGGGCTCCGGAGCTGGGTGCGCAGGCGCCCACCATCCCGGCACGTCCTGGCCCTCGGCCTGACGTCGGGCTGGAGTGGTCAGTCAGCGTCGTTCTCCGAGGGCTACGGGCGGAAACGGGGAACTGGGTGGCCGCCGCCCACGCGTCCGAGGGCTTCGTGGAGGCAGTCTAGAAGGAATCTCAGCTTCCTCATCTGTAAAATGGAGTTAATAATAAACGCCCCCGGGCACATAGATGACGCCGTACAGAGAGCGCCAGGCTTGGAATCAGGAAGGCTTTTTTCCTTGAGTTCAGATACGGCCTCAGACACCAGCTGTGTGACCCTGAGCAGGTCACTTAACCCTGTTTGCCTTATTTCCCACATACGAAAAAAGAGGTGTCTGCGAAACAAAACAAAACAAAACAAAACAAGTGGGGTCGTGAAGAGTCGGACACGAGCCCTTTAAGTTCAACAAACATTAACCCCCTACTGCATGCAGTACTGATACAACCAGCACTGCTGGGAGCCAGCTGGGGTTCAGTGGAAAACCTGCTGGATGGAGCTGGAGCCTAGGTTCAAATCCTAATTCTGGCTCTTTTAGAAGAAATAACGGCTGACATTTATAGAGCGCTTTAAGGTTTGCAAATTATCTCTCTTGATCTCCACAAGAAGCTTGGGAGGAGTTACCTCCTTTTTACAGATGAGCTGCCAGGTTGACTTGCCCAGGGTCACCCAACTAGCAAATGCACGAGTCTGGACTGGACGTAAACTCCTTAGGACTCTGGGTCCAACTCTCTACTCCGTGCGGGTTGGCTGGAATTAGGCAGAACCGAGTTCAAGGATAACTATCCTCAGCCTGGATTTCCTCTTCTCTTAGACAAGGAGATGACTCACATCCCTTCCGCCTCTAAATCTGCTGGGATAGAGAAGAAAATGTTTTGGTCCCGACTTGTGATTTCATCCACCCAGTCTGTTACAGCAGATGGTCAGCTGCTCTGCAGTGAGAGAGTCCTCCCCAGAATTACACTGTCAGTAGGTGACCAAGACCATTGCTAATCAGAGCTTGATTCAGAATCATCAACAACGCCTGCTCTGTGCCAGGCACTGAAGATGCCAAGACAGAGAGGAAATATTATCTCTGCCCTCAAAGAGCTTACCGTCTTTTGGAGGATGAAACTTCTAAAGCTTGGGACACTAAGTCATAGCAAGTCTGAAAATGGGCAGGTGTGCAGTCTTAACGATCTGTGTCTGTATTAATTATCCTTAAGTGATATCTGAATTGTCCACCAGGTGGCAGTCTCCTTGAGCCACCTGTTGGGTAGCTATCTTCATTGCCTCAACAACTTCAGTATCCTGGAGGGTGTTTACCTGAAAACACTTGGACTGCTGCCCCTCTGGGGCAAGACTTACCATTTGGCATCCCTGAGCAGCTTAAGCCCACTCTTGCTGGATTCAGAATCTAACTAAGGAGATCATTCGGAATATTACTCAAAATATTAAAAATGTAATCCTATTTTAATGGGGATTGACATATGCCCAGAATGCCTCTGATAGTTTTTCCCCATATGGAAGAAGATAGGGTTCTGCTTCTGGAAGAGTCATGAAGACATGTAATGGTTTCATAGAAGTGCTTTTGGAAAGATGGAACACGTGTGGATGTTTTGCAGTTGGTTCTGATCAGCCGATAAAACGTTCCAACCAAAGGTTGTTGCAGATGCATTAAAAAAGGACTAGTGAGATTGAGCCAAGATGATCAAGTAGGAAGAAACAGTAGAGCCTAACACTCTCTACAGATGCTCCAGCAACAACCTAACAATGCCAGACTGAGTAGTGATAGGAAAATCAAAGGAAAAACTAGTGAGTCATCAAGTTTGACCTACAGGCAAGTGACCAGGTACAAACTGTGGTTCAGGGATGGACCAGGATCATAAACTCAGTTATGCCAGTAGAACAAGATACCCAGAGGCATTTGGGGAGTTGGCCCCAGAACCAGCCGTTAGCAATCTTCCAGAGAGGCAAGGAGTTTGAGCTGGTTGTTTAGAGCACTCAGCAAGGCCAGGCTCTGGTTTCTTAAAGCAGATATCTGAAAGAATGAGAAAACAAACAATATAAAGGGCTTTTAAGATGCCAGGGATACCCAAGACATAAACCTTGAAGGGGAAAATAACTCCAAAACGGCTAAAAACAAAACCTCAAAAACATAGCTTGTCCATAGATCAGTTAGAATTCCTAGAAGAAATTATGTAAAGGTTTTTAAAAGAGTTAAAAATATTATAAATTAAATAATAGGATTAGAGGAAAGACTTGAATAGAAATGAGAGTTATGGAGGAGAGACTTAGAAAATATTTGAAAAACTTAGTACAAGAGGTAAGAAACTTAATTTTTGAATTCGCAGTACCAGGCTCCCTGAAAATTATAGTAGACTAAGCAGAAATTGATGATTATAAGACAAGAAATACTAAAGCCAAATTAGAAGATTGAAAAAATAGAAGAAAATGTAAGTTATCTTTTTTTTGAGGGGGGAAGGCAAGGCAATTGAGGTTAAGTGACTTACCCAAGGTCACATAGCTAGTGTGTCAAGTGCTGAGGCCAAATTTGAATTCAGGTTCTCCTGACTCCAGGGCCAGTGCTCTATTCAGTACACCACCTAGCTATCCCTCTTAGTTTTTTTTTAACTGACTTGGAAAACAAAACAAGGAGAGAAAATTTTAAGAATCACTGGAATATTTAAAAGGCATGACACCCCACCCCGCAAAACCCCAAAAGCCTAAATATCATATTTTTTTAAAAAATGAAAGAAAACTTTCCAGATCCCTTAAAATTAGAGAGCAAAGTAAAAATAGAATACACCAGTCACTTCTCTAAAGAACCCCCAAAAGAAAACTCCTGGGATCATCACAGCCCAAATCCAGAGCTTTTAGGTCAAAGAAAAAAGTACTGCAACCATCTAGAAAGAAAGGTCAAGTTCTGAGTAACCAGTCAGGATCATATAAGATGTAGCAGCTACCATTATAAAAGGGTGGAGAGCACAGAAGATGATATTCCAAAGGACCAAAGACAGGTTTACAACTAAAAAAAAAAATAACCAGAAACACTGAATATTATCCTGTGGTGGGGAGAGAGAGAGGTAGGGGACAGAGCAGGAATGGACTTTTAATTAAATAAAAGACTTCCAAGCATTAGAAATGCAAAAAGGTACACGTAAGTGAGCAATTGGAAAATATAAGAATGAAGTATTTGCATTCTAAAAACCATAATGTCATCAGGGGTCCTAGAAGGAATCAAGTAAGATGAAAGGCCTACAAATTTTTTGTTACTGTTATTTTATTTTGATGCGTAAAGGGAAGGGAAGAGGATAGAGGATACATTAGGAAAGAAAAGGGGAGGAATGAGGAGGAAGAGGAACGGGCATCACTTAAACCTCATTTTCATCTCATTTGGTCAAAGGAGATTAGGACAGACATACAAATACATAGAAAAACACAGAGTTTGGTTTAGAAATACACTCAATAGAGAAAAGAGGAAATATAAAAGGGAAAAAGAGGGCAGGCAGACATAGGGGAGAAGTAGTCATAAGCAAAGGAAATCTTGAGTGCAGAGTGAGGATCATAAAGAGGGGTCTAAAAGGAAAGAAAGAAAGGTTAAGGATCTGTGATTGGGGTTAGTGTGAGGGGCAGGACAGTAGAAGCTCTTTGCACCAAATAAAGCATTATGTTGAACAAACTCCTGTTTTATGCCCCTCTTTTATGTAAAGGGGATCAGGGGGCGGCTAGGTGGCTCAGTGAATAGAGCATTGGCTCTGGAGTCAGAAGGACCTGAGTTTAAATCTGGCCTCAGACACTTATTAGCCATGTGACCTTGGGCAAGTCACTTAACCTCAATTGCCTGCCCTCCCCCCTCCAAAAAAGCAAAAAAAAAAGGGGGGGTGTCAGGAAGCAAAGAAAGAAAATAGTATGAGAATAGGATAAACATGAAATGTTCCTTTGTTTTCGGTTGTGTCCAACCCTTTGTGACCTCATTTGGAGTTTTCTTGGCAAAGATATGGAGTGGTTTGTCATTTCCTTCTCCAGCTTATTTTACAGATTAGGAAACTGAGGTCAACAGGGTTAAGTGACTCGACCAGGATCACACAGCTAGTAAGAGTCTGAGGCCAGATTTGAACTCAGGAAGAAGAATCTAACCTCTAGGCTCAATGCGCCATCCTTGGTACCCTTTCTTAAAGGTTACACTTCCAATACGTATAAGGTATAAGCATAACAGTCACTCCCCAATTGATAAATGGTCAAGGAATATAAAGAGGCCATTCTCAAAAGAAGAAATTTAAGCTGTCTGTAGCTATCTGGAAAAAAAAAATGTTCAAATAACTAGAGAAACGCACATTAAAACAGCATTGAGATTCTCTCTCACACTCATCAAATGAACAAAGTTGATGAAAAAGGAAAAGGGAGAATGTTGCTGGGGCAATGGGAAAATGAAGTACAGTACAATTATACATTTTTGATAGAGCTATAAAATGGTATAAACATACTGGGAAGTGATACTGGAACTATGTCCCAAAAGTTATTAAACTGTGCCTACCCCTTGACCTAATAGTAACACTACTAGACCTGATGATCAAATGAAGAGGAAAAGTCCTAAATATACAAAAAATATTTATAGCAGATTTTGGTGGTGGCAAATAACTGGAAACAAAGGGGATATGTAAAAATTGGGGAATGGCTGAGCACATTATTATATATGAATATAATAGAACAATTTTACTAGGGTAGAAGAATATCCTAATTCTTTCTACCTTTGGAAATGGAAACACCTCCCTAAAAGCTATTGATACATTATTCAAGAGTTGGTTCCAGGGGCAGCTAGGTGGCGCAGTGAATAGAGAGCACCGGCCCTGGAGTCAGGAGGACCTGAGTTCAAAGGCAGCCTCAGACACTTAACACAAAAACTAGCCATGTGACCTTGGGCAAGTCACTTAATCCCAACTGCCCTCCAAAAAAAGAGTTAGTTCCAGGGACTAAAAGGCTTAGACTGTTGACAATCTCAACTAAATTTGGAACCCACTCTCCCTAGACTGAGATGAAATACTGGACAAGTGTGCCTCCAAGGTGTTAGGGGTATATGTTGACACTTTTATTCTTGGTACATCTTTGAAGTAAACATCCCTTTCTAATCGAGGTACTAGAATGCTGTTCACTAGAGGCTAAAAGTGGGAAGGAACTCAACTGATGGGAACTTGAGCGGATGGCAATAGAGAAGAGATATTCCCAGCCTCTCCAGTACCCCCTAGAACCCTGAGGGGAAGATTAGTCAAGAATTTAGTTATACTGTAAAACTGAGGAGGGAGAAAGCTTTTTTTTTTTTTTAACATTAAAACAAATTTATTTTGTTCCCACACACAACTTGGATTTATTTTTTTTCTTACCCTTTCCATTCTCATTCCTTCATTTCCTTGGCTTCCTGATGCGCCCTGTCCTGCCTATCAGTAGAGCATTTTGTAATAATGCCAAACATAAGTGTGGGGAGTATGTGTATGTATGTGTGTGTGTGTGTGTGTGTGAGTGGTTGAAAATGTCTCTTCTAAGTATTTCTGAGGAGATCAAAGTTACAATCCCGTAACAGACATATTGCAAAACACAATTAACTTCTATTGGAAGATGATTGTATATTCCTAAATACCTTTTCTTTTTTTTTGCAGTCCACCCCAACGCCAGGACAGCACTCTTGATCTAGAAATCATCCCTGATACTGCTCCTTAAGAGGCCTGGAGCATAAGGGTGTATATCAAAAGGATTTGGCAAGGAGACCACTTAGGATCTGCTTTCCTGGCTAGAGATGTTTGAATGCCAATACAGTAAAGTTGAAGGAAGGAGAGGAAAAGCTTGAAAGAAGAGGGAAATGTCTACACAGAAAGAAGCTGACTGTGAAAGGTAATGGTTGGTGATAGAATACAATGATAGGATAACCATAGAAACTGCCAGCTGGATTGATTCAGGTCTCCATTTCAGTGAAAAAATTAGAGCAGAGATGCAGGGAAAGGCTTATTAGTCAGTAAGGCACAGGGAGTTCCTGGGATGGTGGTGTGAAATAGTCACTCCTATTTTCACAATTATGGATGCCAATTACGCAGACTTTGGGTAGACCAGATAGCCTTTACAGAACATGTTTGGTATGTGATGACACATATAAAAGTGCTTTGCAAACCTTAAAGACCTATATAAGTGCTAGCTGTAATTGTGATTATGATTATTGGGATACGTGGATTTTGTGAAGGAAGGGATACCTGACAGATGAATACCTCAGGTGGAATAACTGACAGATGTGTTTTTTGGTTGCTATATGTCATTATGTAAGCTTTGGTACCTATTTAAAGGCTCACCCCAGAGTACAATATGGTATTACCCAGTACTGTCCTACCCTCTGCAGCCAACTTCCTTTTTAAAAATAATGTTTTACTGATATTTTCTATTTTTTACATCACCATAGTATCCCATGTATCCATCTCCCTCCCTCTCCCTGACAGCCATCCAATATGACAAATAGTGGCCTGTTTTATTTTTTAGAGAGGAAAAATATAGTCAGCATAAATAACTGATTAGTACATTGAGAAAGTCCAGTATGTGATACCCATGAACCTCCCACCTCTACGAAGGGGTAAGTTAGAGGCCCACTTGATCTCTTCATTAGGGTTCTAATTGATCTTATAATTTTATTGTATTTATTTTTTATTGTTAGCTGTGTTGTTGTTTCCATTTCCTTGTTGTGGTCCTTGTGTATGGGCAGTTATGTATCAAAGTGGACAGAATGCTGGGCCTGGAGTCTCATCAAATTAAGACTTCCTGAGTTCAAATTTGGCCTTAGACATTTACTATCTGTATGACCCTGGGCAAGTCATTTAGCCTTGTTCGCTTTAGTTCCCTCATATGTAAAATGAGCTGGAGAAGGAAATGGCAAACCACTCCAGTATCTTTGCCAAGAAAACCCCAAATGGGATCACAAAAAGTCACATAAGTTCAATCATATGAGGACACAACTGAAACAACTAAACAGCAAAAGTCATTGTGTATATAGCTCTTGGTTCTATTTACTTCATTCTAAGTCAGTTCACTTCATCTAGATCTTTCTACACTTCTTTATAGTCATCACATTTGTCATTTTTCTACAGCACAATAATACTCCATTACGTCTATGTACCACAATTTGTTTGGTCAGTCTCCAATCAATGAGCATTTACTTTGTGTAACCAACTTTCAATTAGTATTCATAGCATTTCCAAACATATACTATATTATAAATTCCAGAATATCTGTAAACATCTTTGCACTCAATATTTTTCATACCTCTAGTATATTTCAACATGCCTTGGCAAGTATTTCTGGGGGCGGCTAGGTGGCGCAGTGAGTAAGAGCACTGGCCCCGGTATCAGGAGACCCGGGATCAGTTCTGGCCTCAGATAGTTGGCACCCACACAAAATAACTGGCCATGTAACCCTGAGCAAGTTACTTAACCCCAATTGCTTTAAAAATATATATATATTGGGGGGGGGGGGGCTGGGTGGCACAGTGAATGGGGTGCCAGCCCTGAGGTCAGGAGGACCTGAGTTCAGATCCAACCTCAGATACTTGGCACTTGCTGGCCATGTGACCTTGGGCAAGTCCCTTAATCCCAATTGCCCCCCCCATATATATTTCTTGAATGTGACTAAAGGGGGATACTAGTAAGATAGTGGAAATTTGTGCATTATCAAAAAGGTATATGATTATTAATGCTTCTTAAAATGTAACTAGCACTTAAACTTTGCAGTCTATATATATATATATTTAAATGTCACACTTTGTACTTCTATCCTTGGAGAAACTGGCACAGTGTAGTTTTGGGCTAAGACTGAGCAGTCTAAATTAAGTAAAAGTTGAGCAAAGCAGTTTTACTTCTGCTATTTAAGAAATCATTTAAAGGCTTTAAATCATTAAAAAGACTCTACACAATCATTTCTCAAATGCTAGAAGCAAATGATTAAGATTCCTGCAATTCTTTCTAAAAAGGTTCAATTTTCTTATCTATTAAATGGAGATGATGCCAAGCCTTTCTAATGTACAGAGTTCATAAGGAATATAAAATACTAGAGTTGGGAGGGACTGTAGTTCTCATTGAGTTGTTATCATGATCAAATGAAATAACACATCTTAAATAGCTTGAAAAGCTGTTAAAGGCTATGCAAATGTTAAATTTCTATAGGTTAATTTTTTTTTAAAAGGAACTTAACAGAGTGGGAAACCAAGGGACCACCCAGGGTTTGCTGGATGGCATCTTAAGCAACCAGTCCTTCAGTGCTGAACCACACGGCTCTCTGGAGGAGGCCAAATTATAAGCTGAGGGAAAGGGAAGTGAATAAACATATATAGTGCCTACTTTATGCCAGGCACTGTGCCAAGCACTTTTTTCAAATACGATCTCATTTGATCCTCACAATAACCCTGGATTTTGTGGTTGAGGAAACTGAGGCAAACAAATCTGATTTGCCCTAGGTCACATACCTAGTATGTATCTGAGTCCAGATTTAAACTGAGCACTTCTTGATTCCATGCCCAGCACTCTATCCGCTGGGCTGCCAGGTGCCGCGCTCCATGAGGACTCCATGAAAGGTGTATACTTTCCTCTTGCTACTTACCATCACCTTCCAACACCTCAAACCTCCCATTATGCTCTCCTGCTACAGGAGTTTACCTGATAATTCTTGCTAGAAAACATAAAAAAGTAAATGGAAAATGTAACCCAACAATGTGGAATTAAAATTCCCAAAATACAAGAGACCTGACCACAACAATGGAAATGGAAACAACAGCACAGCCAACAATAAAAAAATAAATACGACAAAATTATAAGATCAAGTGGGACCCTAATGAAGAGATCAAGTGGGCCTCTAACTTACCCCTTTGTGGAGGTGGGAGATCCATGGGTATCACACATTGCACATGTTTTTGGACTTTATCAATGTATTGATCAGTTATTTATGCTGACTATATTTTTCCCCTCTAAAAAAAAACATCTATAAACAAAGGGGTGGGACTAAATTATAATTTTAGTGCCAGACAGGACCATCCAGGTCAACCCTTCATTTTAGAGGAAAATGAGGCCTGGCCCCAAAAAGTGTACTAATGAGTCTAAGGTAACACACATAAGTAACAGTGGAGAATTTGAATGCAGGTATTGTTGCATACCACTCCAGTATCTTTGGCAAGAACCTCATGGACAGTATTGGTATCTTACAGTCCAAGGGATCACAAAGAGTTGGACAGGATTGAACAATAATTGTTGCACAGAATCCATTGTACTTTCCATTGTACCAGATCATCATGAGGTCCCTTCTAGTTCCAAAACTGTTTAATTTATTTTAATGAATAGAACTTGGATCCTTTTCAGAACAGATGTTGCTGGTAATATAAAAGAAACTCGGCCTGTTGTAGATTTCCCTCATTGATTCTTTCATCAGCTAAAGAAATATTAGCAAAACTTAACCTGTAAATGGAAAGATAAAGACCATGTCTTTCTTTTACTGAACAGCATTTATAGCTGTAATAGGAGTGATATTCTAAAGCAAGTTTTTCCTTAAATAGTATTGGGCCTATCCTTGAAGTTTAATTGGCTTAAAGGAATAAGGCTAAAACCATTGGCATAATTTTCCAGTGATCTAACTACAAAAATCAGTATGTAAAAAGTCAAGACCTCCTCTTTTAGGTTTCTAAGTGACACAGGAGAAGTGGGGAAGATAAACCCAAGTGAATTAGTGATGTATCCTTGCTGAATATCCCTTCCATGTTATGGCTAAACAGGCCTTCACTTTGCTTGCTGTTAGATTGTTCAAGAATGTCTCATTTTGTGACAGTCCTGAATCTGATCTATTGGACTTGCCCGAGTCAGTCTGGATCAACATTTGGGAGTAGTTGGTGCAGGGGCCTCATTGAAGTGGATGAAGGTGATGCAGGGGAAGGTGAGCCCTGGGTTATATGGAAGTCTGGTTCCCTGGCCTCCAGGTCTATGGCAGTGCTTCTAGCAGTATTTCTGGAGGTGCTGGCTACATATGCTCAGATAGCCAGTGCTGACCTGAGGAGATTAGAGAACAAACTCTCTGTGGGAATTTAGCAACTAAAGACATTTGAACATGCCCTCTATCTTTAAGAACTGTGCCATCAATATGACAAATGTCATAAACTGCCATTTGTTGAATTTGCATAATTTTTATATTTGAGAATAATAGTAACCCTAACCTTAAATCGATGTCTACCATGAAGCTCCCAGATAGGGAATACTGGGCCTAGAGTCAGAAAGAACAGTTCAAACCTGCTCTCAGACACTTACTAGCTATGTGACCCTGGACAAATCACTTAACTGCTGCCTCCCTCAGTTTCCTCATTGTAAAATGAGGATTAATAATAGCATTTACCTCCCAGGGTTGTTGTGACGATCAAATGAGATCAATTTGTAAAGTGCTTAGCATACAGTAAGCACTTAATAAATTCTTCTTTCCTTCCTTCCTTCCACCCACTGTGTGGGGTAGGCCTGTGGCCTCCCTAGAGACTGTATTTTGGGGAATATTCAAGACTAAAAGCTTCTCTAATGAAGGTCTCATTTACAAGATATATATGAAACTGATTCAAATTTATAAGAATAAGAGCCATTTCTCAATAAGTAAATAACCAAAGGATATGATTAGGCAGTATTCAAAGGAAGAGATATGTGATCAAAAACCATATGAAAAAATACTACAAATTACCAATAATTAGAGAAATGAAAATTAAATCAGTCCTGAAGTTCCACACCACACCAATTGGCCAAAATGACAAAAGAGGAAGATGACAAATATTGGAGGAAAACAGGTTCACTAGTGACACTGTTGTGGAGCTGTGATTTGGTATAACCATTCTGGAAAACAATTTGTAAACTTCCCCAAAAGTCACTAAACTATGCATACCCTTTATGCAACAATAACACTGATACCATCAATACCATCAAAACAAAGCAAAACAAAACAAGGAAACAAGGAAATAATCCATGTGTACAAAAATATCTGTAACAGTTCTTTTCATAGTAGGAGAAAAACCTAGGGACAAAGGGGGAATAGCCCACCTATTGGGGAATGGCTAAGCAAATTGTGGTATGTGAATGTAATGGAATATTTTTGTGTTATTAAAAAATGACACAATGAACACTTTTAGAAGATACTGAAAGGACATCTATCTTTGAACCTAGGAGAACAATTATACGATGACAACAACATTATGAAGAAAAACAACTTTGAAAGACTAGAACTTTGATTGGTGTAAATATAATCAATGAATCCAGAGGACTCATGGCTACCTTCCTCCTACCACAGAGGTGATTGACTTAAAGAAGGAGGAATATTTTTTTGTACGTGGTCAATGAGGGAATTTGTTTTTCTTGATCATACTTATTTGTTATGAGGTTTTTTCTTTTCTTTTCTTTTTATTGTTCAGTTGGGAGGGGTGGAGAGCAGAAGAGAGCAAAAATAAGTACTTGTTAACTGGACACAAAAATAAAAAATATATATGTATATGTATATATATTTGTTTTTTTGCAGGGGAGAAGGCAGGGCAATTGGAGTTAAGTGACTTGCCCAAGGTCACACAGCTAGTTAAGTGTTAAGTGTCTAAGGCCAGATTTGAACTCAGGTCTTCCTGACTCCAGGGCCGGTGCTCTATTCAGTGTGCCACCTAAGTGCCCCAAAATTATATTTTTACAAAGGAACTATGCTGAATGAATTGTCTTTACTTGGTATTTGGGATGCCAGAAAGGCAGCATAGTATTGGATAGAAAACCAACCTAAGAGTTCAGCCAGCCAGACCTAGATTGATGTCCTGCCTCTGACACATAACTGGCTGTCACCTGGGCAAGTCACTTAACCTTTCCATAATATTGATCAGTGGTGTCAGATACAAATAGAAATGGGGGCCACCAAACTGCATATGTAAGTAAGCACCCTGCAGGCCACATGTTTACTTGGAAAACCACATATTAACCTCATCTATGTTCTATTGCATTTTTTATTAGGTTAAATATTTCCCAATAACATTCCAGTCTGGTTTCTCATATAAGTCCTGGGCTGCAGGTTTGACACCTCTGATTCAGACTACTCCCTGAAAGCATAGAGAGAGGGTGCTTGTGAAAAAGCCCCTCTTCCCTCCCCCCCAGCCAGCCTCCTCCAAAGTTCTTCAGAAGGACATCACTGATAATGAGATTGCATTGAATCTTCTCATCCTGGTCAAACCCAACCCAAGCCTGAAGGGATTTTAGCCTGCACAGGCTTGGGTGAAGACAGACCCTTGTGCCTGAGATAGCCCCAGAATAGTAGTGGTCTGGGACGGTAGGAGGGGTGGAGGTAGGGGTGGTCTGATAGAACAGGTATTTCCTCTATCCAGCTGCAGAATGATGTCATTCTATATTCACAGTACCTTGTGACTTCTCTTGGCATCTCATCCTTGCTTCTCTATCTTACCTTCTATAGGAAGCTCCCTAAATGGTGGTGCCTTTCCTCTGTAAATTATCTCCAGTTTTTCTGTCTAGGTCTTGTTTGTACATAGCTGTTTGCATGTTGTCTCTCCATTAGACTGTGAGCCCCTAGAGGACAGGAACTGTCCCTGTATGCCCAGCTCTTAGCACAATTTATGTTGCATGGGAAGTGTTAAATAAATGTTTATTGACTGACTGAGTTACTGAGGGAGGCACTTGAAAGGGCGGTTCTTTATCTTTTTTAGGACCCAAGAGCCCTTTCCAGAATTGGACACATGGATAAATGTGCCAAATGCAGCCTAGGTCATAGACATGAGGAACAGAGGGATAGGGGAGAAAAAGGGATACATCAATTTAAAAGGAGAAACAGCTTCTTCTCCCTCCCTCTCCAGTGGACTGTAACTCTCTTACTCACTGACACTTCCAATGATGGGTGGGCCCTAGCACAGAACCTAGGTACCCTCCCCTCCACTGGCAAAAAAGGCCACTGCCTGCACATGCCAACCAGAGCTAGTTCTGTGGCCTCCTCTTTGCTTTTGTTCTCTCCCTAAGGGTGGATGAGAGATCCTGAATTGGATATGCCTAGCCACGGTGAGGCTTTGAGAATTCCAAATTCTAATAGTCAGTCAATATGCATTTATTATAACAGCTACTTGGTCCCTCAATAAAACCTGATTGTCAGTAGGAGGAATTTCCTGAATTGGAAATGATGACCCCATTTGGAGGAGGAACCAAAATCCTGATCTGACCTCCCAGAACACACTGGAGTTACCTGAACCAGTCCTTCTCAACCTTGTGGAAAAGCCCAGGGAAGTACTATCCTGGCCAGCAGCACTAGTAACAGGTAATCAGGAGGTCAGAGGGGCAGCACCTGGCCTGACTCCAGAAGACACTGCTTGGTGCCAGCATATGGGGCAGTGTTTGGGTTTCAGTGGTGGCAGTGCCTGCATCAGTATTCAGCCTTTTAAAGGAGGGCACAGTAGTATCTTCCACTCAGGCCCCAGCAGCGGAAACAGCAACTGACCATGGCACAGGAGGGAAATGGCAACACTTTGATCCTGTTGAACCCCAGCTTTGACTGTGAACCCCAAAGACCCCAAGCAGGGTTTGTTCTAAGAAAGAGACGTCGGGTCCGTGTTTTTACTTCTCTCCCAAGCTGGCGACATGCATTGCATGGGAGTTCAGTCCCAAACTGGGCTCCCCTGAGGGGTCCAGTTCAGAAATGGCTCAATTTGGGATTTGTTGGCACGGGGTTATATGCCCTTTGAAGAGCAGGTGTTTCTAAGGGGTGCAAAAACCTCTGATTGATCAGAACACTGGGAGGTGGACTATATTAAATGAAGTCTTGAGTACATAGGTGACAATATCTTTTCAGCAGGGGTTGATATCACCTGCTGTCATTCTATCTTCAGAAGAAATAATCATTCTATCATACCAGCGCCCCCATCATGCCAAACCACTCCCAATCTTAGGCTATCTAGGCAGAAGGATCTGTCTCCCCCTAAACCTGAGCAGATTAAATCACTTCAGGCTTGAGTTGGAGTTGGACCAGAATAAGAAGATTCAGTATGATCTTATCATCAGTAATGTCCATCTAAAGGAGAGGTTGAATTTGTAAGATGGAAGGGGTTGGGGGAAACACCAAGCCTCCAAGACACTGATTACTAAGATTTAAAATAATTTTTCACAATCCTAATATGGTGTTTGCAGCAGCACTCTTCCCAGAACAGGGGGATATCACTAAGCCCTGGCTTGGGGGCAGGGGGTGACTGCTAGGCAATGATACAGATAAGAGCAATGCCCAGTCCTAGCATAAAGACTGGTACTCAGCCCTCCAAATCCCCAACTAGTGGATATTGCTAGCCACAAACCAGGGGGAAGCACTCTGACTATGTCACAGGGAGAAATCACTGTGCCCTGGCATAGCTGGGCATGAGCCCAGTGTAATACCAAGCCTCTGGGCAATGTCAGTACCTGCAATATTGCTCAGCTAGCTGCAGGAGGGAAGGGCTTAGGCACTGCAAACATAAGGGGTACCTTATGAAGAAGAGCAGGCAGACCCGTTGTAACTCTTGACATACTGTAATTTGGAACTGATAAGGTCCCTCCACATTGCTTCCAAAGTTGTACCAGTGGTCAACAGGAAGGGCTTGGAGAACCAAGTTGGGGATACAGTTATGGGAAGGTCCTTTGCTTTCTAGTGACCTAAGGGGAGGTAACATTATTATTTTTGCTTGGAACAAACTGGGACACCTGAAGATCTTTCAACAATGAATAAATGTTGGTTTATTTAGCCATAGCAAAAGGATTTTCAACCAAGTATGCACTTAGAACCTTTAGAATTAGAACAGCTGAGCAAAACTCCCATTGTGATTCATCAGGCAAACATTCTTTGACTGCTTTCTACTCAGGCTCTGAGGAAGTGATATCAATAGTCTGAACCTTTGGTCCTGTTAGCCAACCAAGTCTCAGTACTATTTAACTCTGATTTTTTCATCAAGAATGCTTGAAAGTCCTCTATTCCGTTGAATTGACATATTTTCCCCTGAAACATGATACCCAGTTTTGCTGGGTAGGTGATTCTTATTCTTTTTTTTTTTTTTTTTGCCTTTTTGGAGGGCAATTTGGGGTTAAGTAACTTGCCCAAGGTTATACGTCTAGGTGTGTGTGTGTGTGTGTGTGTGTGTGTGTGTGTGTGTGTGTGTGTGTTAAGTGTCTGAGGCTGGAACCAAACTTGGGTCCTCCTGACTCTGGGGCCGGTGCTTTACTCACTGCGCCACCTAGCTGCCCCTGATTCTTGGTTTTAATCCCAGCTCCTTTGACCTCCTGAATATCATATTCCAAGCCCTTTGATCGCTCAGTGTAGAAGCTGCCAGATCCTGTGTTATCCTGATTGTGTTTCCACAGTATTCAAATTGTTTCTTCCTGGCTGCTTGTAATATTTTCTCCTTGATCTGGGAATTCTGGAACCTGACTATAATATTTCTAGCAGTTTTCTTTTGGGGATCTTTTTCACGATGTGATAGGCAGATTCTTTCAACTTCTATTTTGCCCTCTGTTTCTAAAACACCAGGACAATTTTACTTGAGATTTTCTTGAAGGATGATTTCTAGGTTCTTTTTTTGATCATGGCTTTCAGGTAGTCCAATCATTTTTAAATTATCTCTCTTGGATCTATTTTCCAGGTCAGTGGTTTTCCCAGTGAGATATTTCACATTGCCTTCTATTTTTTCATTTATTTGGATCTGTTCAATGGTATTTCGATTTCTCATAAAGTCACTAGCATCCATTTGCTCCAGTCTTTTCTGAAGGCGTGATTCTCTTCAGTGAGCTTTTGAGATTCTTTTTCAATCTGGCAAATTCGGCTTTTTAAGGCATTCTTCTCCTCATTGCCTTTTTGAGCCTCTTTTGCCATTTGAGTTAGTCTATTTTTTAAGGTGTTATTTTCTTCAGTCAGGTTGTTGACTCTCATTTCATAATTTTCTTGCATCATTCTCATTTCTCTTCCCAAATTTTCCTCCACTTCTCTTATTTGGTTTTTAAAATCCTTCTTAAGGTCCTCTATGATCTGTAACCAATTTATGTTTTTCTTGGAAGCTTTTGGTGCAGGAGTTCTGACTTTGCTGTCTTCCTCCTGTTCCATGCTTTGATCCTTTTTGTCCCCCCCCCTCCAAAAAAGGAATCTAAGGTTTGATTGCTGTGCTTGCTTTGCTTCCTTTGTTTGCTCATGTTGCCACTCAATTACTTGACTTTTAAGATTTTTGCCACAGTAGGACTCTGCTACCAGACAGGGGAGCTTTGTCCCAAATTGCTGGCGTTTTCTCATATGCTGGAGCTGTTAATTGGGTGCCCTCTCTGAGCCTCTACACTCTCTGGCAAGCTTGTTGCACCCCAGGACCTCCACCCTAGAGCGCAATCCAGGTCCAAGCAGGTTAAAGCAAGAGTAATTACCCCTCAGACTGGTCGCTTGGCATCCCTCCAATATGCAAGCCAGAAGCTGAAGCCACCATGTGGTGGCAGCCGCATGGCTGCCATGCCTCAGCGGCTTCTCCCTCCAGGGGTAAAGGCCAGACCACACCCCCAAACTACCATATCCCAACCTGGTGATCTGAAGTTCCTCCAGCTAGAGGCTGATTGTGGCCACCCTGAGGCTAAAACCTCTGGCTCAAGTGGGGCTGGGCTCAGCTCCCAACATGCTGGACTGGCCCCTTCCTGCCAGCCTGCTGGACTATCTTCAATGGGAGGTTAGCTTCTCTCTGTCATTTTGTGCATTCTGTAGCTCCAAAGTTTGTGTAGAGTCATTTTTTACATGAATTGGAGGAGGTGGAAGCGGGAGCCGAGCAGAAGTCCTGTTTCTACTCTGCCATCTTGACTCCGCCCCCTCTCAGTACTATTTAAGGAAAAACTAGCCTAATTGGCATGGAGGAAAAGGTCAGGGTATCGATCCTACCACACTATCATTTTGCTTTAATATTGCTTTTCTTCCTCTTGAATGCCAGACTTTTTGCATCACAGAGATCAAGGCTGTCTAATCATTCTAAAGCTATTTAAGTGATAGAAAGTCCCTTAGAAGACTTTAGGCTCTTTCTAGACTTGTTAACCTAGGAGAAGAATCAGAAGACATGGCCCCTCTCTCAGTTGGAGTCATCACTTAACTAAAAGTGCATGGCCCTGTGGTTCTTCTATCACTGTTTCCATTCTTCCTGCTCTTAGGTAAAGGAGATTGGAAATAACTACAACCTTTTGCTCTTCAAAAGGTCAACAGAACAAGTGTCCAGAAGATCTAGCAATGGAATCCATGCAGGATTTTGAAGCTAGCCAATCCAATATGGAAGTCCCAAGCAGTAACTAGAAATCAGACACACCCAGCAGCTATGGCACATTTGAATGTGACCTTGATAGGGCAAATGTTCTGTAGAAACTGAGTAATGTCTAAATCCACTCTCCCCAGGAAACCAAATAGTATAGGGGAGAGTGTGCCCTGCAGCTGTTGGGGAGAAATCTTTTTTCCTTTTATTCTGGCTATATATCCAAGGTAAATATCCATTTTTTAAAAAATGGGGGTAGAGGTGGGGGAGAGAGGTAAACAGATAGATGGAGACAAAGAAAAGAAGAGAGAGGAGAAAGAAAGAGAGAAAGAAAGGAAAGAAAGGAGGGAGGGAGGGAAGGAAGGAAGGAAGAGGAGGGAGGGAGAGAGGAAGGGAAGAAGAAAGATAAAAAATGAAATAAGAGAGAGAAAGCTTTACAATTGTTCTACCAACAGGGCAATATCAGCACCTACAATATTGCTCATCTAGGTGCAGGAGGGCAGGGATAGATACCAAGGAATAGATGTGGTGGGATCAATATCCTTAGATCCTATCCCACATAGTCTAAGCTAGTTTTTCCTTAAAATGTATTGAAACCATAGTTAAGACTTAATTGGTCTAAGGAATTTAGGTTTGAGCCATTGGTTCTAAGTATGAAAACCAAAACATGAGAAGTCAAAAGCAACTCCAGTGGACCTTTGACTGGACCAATATGGCCAATACAGAGGGAGGGAAGCTACAGCAGTGTTTTATCCTTGCTGAATATTTTTTCCCAGCTATACTTTTGTTAACTGTTATATGATATACAAGAGTTTCATTTTCATCCCAGACCTGAACCATTAGATCCACCTAAGTCAGGCATGGACTGAAACTTTGGAAAGTTCCATCTGTCATTAATATTCTGAAATAACTGCTTTTTCAGTTTAATGAGGACATGCAAATAATCCTTAAACTGACCTTTACTATATTCAGCTAACCCCATTATCTAATACCACATCTCTCATCGTCCATACAGCACATCAATTTAGTCATCTTGCTGTAATTTTAAGCTCAACAGAGAAAAGGCATAACTATTTCTCCCTCATATCTATTCAGCTTGTCCCTCTCTCTTGGCAATAAGATTGAGTGAATTGAAGATTCACTCAGAACTTGCCCATGATAATCAACCCTCACAACTGTAATTCTTTTTTCTCTTGAAAAGATTTCATGACATTTATTTTCCCTTTTAAGAGAATTTATTCATAAACTTAAGACAGATTCAGTCATTTTTTGTCATTATTGTATCACTTAGGAAGATATAAGCCATTAGAAAGTTGTGTCACACTGTCAAAATTATAGCATTTTTCAGTGAATTGATTCTGTACCACCACTGAATTGGCAATGAATTCATATCCATTATCCTTGGCTTTTCTAAGAACAAATTTGAAGATATTCCAATATTTTATTAATTGCTCAATCTGAACTGAAGATTTGTGTCAGTTGAAGAACTGGGTCCCACCCAGAAAAAAAATTCAATTGCCTCATATACTTTTTTTTTTAAACCAGTTATCCACGTTTTTTAAAATGCTATGGGGTAATAGTATATATAAATATAGTGGGTGGGGACTGGAACTGTGATGAACATGACATAGGGAATTCCACTTGAGGAAACTCACCAGTGCAGGTCAGCATCTTTTCTGCAACTTAGTCCACAAGTGTGACCTGTCCTAAAACACTGGGTCACATAGATAGTGTATGTCAAAGGTGGAACTCAAACCCATCTGCCTGACTTTGAAGCTAGCTTGATATCCACTAGACAAAAAGCATTTCCCAAAACTTCCATTTTAGGAGGGAACCCAGACAGTATAAAATATTTGGGAGTCTACCTGCCAAGACACACATGAGAGCTATATGAACAAAATCACAAAACACATCTCACGCAAATAAAGACAGCTCTAAACAATTGGAGAAATTTTAATTGCTCATGGGTAGGCTAAGCCAATATAATAAAAAAAGGTAATACTACCTAAATTAATTTACTTATCCAGTATCATAGCAATCAAAATATCAAAGAAATATTTTGTAGAGCTAGAAAAAATTAAAAAATTCATCTGGAGGAACAAATGGTCAAGAATATCGAGGGAACTGATGAAAAAAAAAAGTGAAGGAAACAGCCTAGTAGTACCAAATCTCAAACTATATTTCAAAGTAGTAATCATCAAAACAATCTGATTGTTGTTGTGTGGTCATTTCAGTTAGTTCAAATCTTTGTGACCTCATTTGAGGTTTCTTTTTGGCAAAGATACTGGAGTGGTTTGCCATTTTCTTCTCAGCTCATTTTCCAGATGAGGAAACTGAGGCAAAAATGGTTAGGTGACTGGCACTGGAGAAGAAATAGAGTAATTAATTGATCAGTGTAATAGATTAGGTACACAATAGACAGACATAAATGACCACAGTAACCTAGTGTTTGATAAACCCAAAGATCCCAGCTATTGAGGCAAAAATTCATTATTTGACAAAAACTGCTGGGAAAACTAGAAAACAGTCTGGGAGAAACTAGGTATAGACCATCTCACACTGTATACTAAGATAAACTCAAAATGGATATGTGATTTAGACATAAAGGGTGATATCATAAGAAAATTAGGGAAGCATGGGAAAAATTACTTGTCAGATCTATGGATAAGGGAAGAATTTATGACCAAACAAGAAATAGAAAGGATCATGGAAGTAAAGTGGGTAATTTTTATTACATTCACTTAATATTTTTTTTTGCATGAACAAAACCAATGTAGTCAAATTTAGAAGGAAACCAGGAAAGTGGGAGGAAATGTTTACAACAGGTTTCTCTGATGAAGGTCTAATTTCTCAAAAAAATAGGGGACTGAGCCAAATTTATAAAAATAAGAACTATTCTCCAATTGATAAATGGTCAAAGGATATGAAGAGACAGTTTTCAGAAGAAATCAGAGCTATCAATAGTCATGAAAAATGCTCTGAATTACTAATAATTAGAGAAATGAACATTAAAACACTTGTGAAGTATCACCCCACATCTATCAACTAACATGACAAAAAAGACAAATGTTGGAGGTGATATGGAAAATAGGCACACTGATGTACTGTTGGGATTGTGGATTGGTCCAACCATTCTGGAGAGGAATTTGGAACTATGCCCAGAGGGCTATGAAGCCTTGCACACCCTTTAATCCAGCAATCTCACTACTAGGTCTATACTCAAAACATATCGAAACAAAACAAAAAGAACTCCTGTGTACACAATTTATATATTTATAGAAACTCCTTTTTGTGATGTCAAAGAATTAGAAATTGAGGGGATGCCCATCAATTGAGGAATGGTTGAATAAGATGTGGTACATGATTGTGATTGAACACTCTCATGCAGTAATAATGAAGTGGATGATTTCAGAAAAACCTGGGAAGACTTATATAAGCTGATGAAAAGTGAATTAAATAGAACTAGGAGAACATTGTACACAGTAATAGTGTTATAATGGCAATTATCTATCTGTAAAAGACGGTTACTCTGATCAACATAATGATCCACAACTATATGTGATACCTAGGGTGTTGAACTGTGGGATATTGGAGTATCAACAATCTAATTCTGCTTGTATGCTATGTAGGTAGAGTGTTAATTAATTATGCTATGTGGGAATGAATACAATGTATAATTTATCCACCAGAAAACATTCTTTTCAAGCTGTAACCAAGTGGTCCCATCTAAGTTGCTTTGGGTCCTATGTAGAAGAACCTCCCTTAGAAGACTACAGTATTTCCAGTGGCAAATAATTCTTTTTTTTTTTTTTTTAAAGCAATCGGGGTTAAGTAACTTGCTCAGGGTTACACAGCCAGGTGTTTCTGGGTGGGTGCTAAGTATCTGAGCCCGGGATTCGATCTCCAGGTCTTCTCAACACTGGAGCCCGTGCTCTTACTCGCTGTGCTACCTGGCTGCCCCCAAAGAATTCTTAATAAAAAATGTTATCTGCCTCCAGAGAGAGAAGAGATGAACTCTGAGAGCTTATTGAAGTATATTTTCTTTCATTTTTTTCCCTTTTTTCTTGCACAGCATAACTAATATGCAAATATGTTTTGCATTACTTCCTATGTAAAATGAGTATCATATTTCCTGCCTTCTCAATGACTAGGGGATGATGAGAGAGAGGGAAAGAGTTTGGAACTGACAATTTTTAAAAATTTAATTAAATTAATTTATTTTTTAAAAGGTGGTTGTCGGGGCAGCTAGGTGGTGCAGTGAATAGAGCACTGGCCCTGGAGTCAGGAGGCCCTGAGTTCAAATGTGGCCTCAGACACTTAACACTTACTAACCGTGTGACCTTGGGCAAATCACTTAACCCCAATTGCTCTCCAAAAAGCAAAAAAAAAAAAAGAGGTTGTCTAGGCCAGCCATATTTCTCCTCATATCCCACTTGCCTGCACTCTTTGGATTTCTCCAGCATGCCCCCTCACCTTCCTTCCCTCCCCAGTTCTTTTCAGCTTCCTTTTATGTCTTATCTTCCCCTATTAGATTGTAAGTTCCTGGAGGGCAGAGATTGTCTCTTTTCAGATTTGTATCCCCAGGGCTTAGCACAGCTTCCAGCAAATAGGAAGTGTTTAATAAATGTTTATTGACTGACTATAGTAGCATTTCTCAAAGCTTTTGATCTCAGAACTTCTTAGCCCTTTTAAAAATTATTGAGGATCCCCCCAAAAGCTTTTGTTATTTGGAATTATATCTATTAATATTTACCACATTAGAAATTAAAATATCTTAGTATTATTATGAAAATAGTTTTGACCTTGTAGACCTACTGAAAGGGTCTAGGGGAGTCCCAGAGGTTTCCAGACTACATTTGGAGAACCACTGCAAGATACCATGTTGCTACTCTAAAATATAAAATAGAATTTTTGTATGCAAATCTGTCGCAAGCATTTGCTTGAATCCCTTTTATCAATAATCTTTTAAACATACTAATTTATTAATTGTTTAAAGTTTTAGAGGTTATTGCAACATAGTAAATTCATGCTTTCAGTTATTATTGTATGACTGTCTAATAAGTATGTGCTATATGTGATACCTAGGGTGTTGAACTGTGGGATATTGGAGTATCAACAATCTAATTCTGCTTGTATGCTATGTAGGTAGAGTGTTAATTAATTATGCTATGTGGGAATGAATACAATGTATAATTTATCCACCAGAAAACATTCTTTTCAAGCTGTAACCAAGTGGTCCCATCTAAGTTGCTTTGGGTCCTATGTAGAAGAACCTCCCTTAGAAGACTACAGTATTTCCAGTGGCAAAGCTGCAAGCTTCTCAATTACCCTTTCTCCCACAACCACTGTGCCTCAGAGCTAATGACTGATCTATCTAAAGAACATATGCTGGCTGGGTTCTGAATTGTAGCCTAGGGGCTAATATGAAATATCACTCTGGATTATTAAAATAAGAAAAAATCTACAATTCCCCTCCCACACCCCACAATAGAATTCTCCTTTATCTCATTCCTGACCTCCTCTAACCCCTACATATTCATTAGTAAGACATTGTCACTCAATTTATAGTGGAAACATGGCTTATTAGACAGCAAAATTCAGGGAACATTTTAAATACTCCCCAGATGGGAGGCATCTGCCAAACTCGCTCTTGGTCTCATTCCCTGAATCCTCCCAACTGGGAAGAGTATATAAGTGAAAAGATATGTGGGACCTAACCCAGTGGATCTTAAAGCTTTAAAAAAAATAAAGCAGGGGTAATTAAGGGAGAAAGTTTGACCTCTGATTCCCCACTTCTTCAGCGAAAGCTGATAGGCCTCTATCCCTCTGGAATTATTCCTGATAACAACAATCCCATACTGACAACAGCCCAGGAAGTATGATTCTAAAAATCTGCTTCATCCCTTGCACATAGCAGGCAAGGCTCTCCAATCTCTCTTTTGGGGTTCTCTTTCCCAACTGGCTGACAAAAAGTCTCCCAAAAGCAAAAACAACAAAATGCAAAGGGGACTGGCAGATTAACATGACTGAACCTGAAGTCTCACCACTTCCACCCTAACACTCTCATGTAGCTTCATCTCTGTGGCTAGAGTACATTGGTAGCAACCCCATTTCCAATGTGTTCCTGACTTACTTTCCCCCATTGCAATACTTGGAGGGGTTCCTGGCTCCTACAAAGATGAAATATGTTGTAGCCACCTTCTATAATTCATTCACTTCTATGCTCAGATCTAAATTTAACAAGTGTCCATTGTGTATCCATGATGTGTGAGAAAAGCAGTGATAGTTACTGTGGCAGTGTACTCACTTATAGCAAATATATGGAGAAAAGTCTCCACATATTAGATTTAACAGGTTTATTATAGATTAAAAACAGAAGGGAAAGTAAAAGAAGTATCTCTTGGTATGTGTATTTTACAGAGGAGAAGGTGCCTTGTTAGAATTTAGTGGGAGGGGGCGGCTAGTGATTCAGTGAATAGAGTGCTGGCACTGGAATCAGGAGGATGTGAGTTCAAATTCAGCCTCAGACACTTAACACTTACTAGCTGTATGACCTCGGGCAAGTCACTTAACCCCAATTGCCCTGCCCTCCTCCCTCCAAAAAAAAAAAAAAAAAGCAAAAAAACAAAAGAATTTAGTGGGAAGAAAACTATGTGTAAACATGAATAACATCTCCATTTACAGGGGAGCTCAAGAACCCACGTGCTGGTTTTTGTGAAATGGACGAATGAACCAAAATGAAGTCTAAATGGGTTCATGATCTAGGTATAAAGGTTGATACTGTAAGCAGTCTGCTAAAACAAGGAATAGTTTACCTATCAGACTTGTGGAGAGGGAATGACTTTATGACGAAACAGGAATTAGAGAACATTATAAAATGTAAAATGGATAATTTTGACTACATGAAATTGAAAAGTTTCTGTACAAATAAAGCCATTGTAACCAAGATTAGGAAGTAGGTGGGAAATTGGGAAAGAATCTTTACAACCTATGTCTCTGACAAAGGATTCATCTCTAAAATATACAGAGAACTGAGTCAAATTTATAAGAATACAAGTCATTCCCCAATTGATAAATGGTCAAAGGATATGAACAGGCAGTTTTCAGAGAAAGAAATTAAAGCTATCTATAAGCACATGAAGAAATGTTCTAATTCACTATTGATTAGAGAAATGCAAATCAAAACAACTCTGAGGTACCACATCTCACCAGTTAGATTGGCTAAGATGACAAAACAGGAAAATGACAAATGCTGGAGAGGATGTGGGCAAACTGGAACATTAATGCACTGTTGGTGGAGTTGTGAACTGATCCAGCCTTTCTGGAAAGCAATCTGGAACTATGCCCAAAGGGCTATAAATACTTTCATACCCTTTGATCCAGCAATACCACTCCTAGGGTTATATCCCAAAGAGATCATAGAAATGGGAGAAAGACCCATATGTACAAAAATGTTTATGGCAGCTCTTTTTGTTGTAGCAAAGAATTGGAAATTAAGGGGGTGTCCATCAATTGGGGAATGGCTGACCAAGTTGTGGTATATGCATGTTATGGAATATTATTGCGCTATAAGAAACGGGGAGCAGGCAGTCCTCATATTTACCTGGAGAGGCTTAAAAGAACTGATGCTGAGTGAGAAGAGTAGAACCAGGAGGAATTTGTACACAATTACAGACACAACGTATGTGTGATGACCAACTTTGATAGACTGGACTCTTCTCAACAATGCAGGGATATAAGTCAATCCCAAAAGACGCATGATGGAGAGAAAAACGTACATCCAGAGAAAGAACTAGAAAGAACTAAATTTATATCCAGGTGGAAGCAAAATACCTGATCTTTTTCGTTCTCTTATTTGATTTTATGTCCTCTTTACCATTTGTCATTCCAGCTGGTACAATCCATCCTTATAACCTGACCATTGTATAATGTGAAAGTATTTACAGATCCTATACTTGATTATAAGACGCCATGGGGGGGAGGGGAAGGAGGGGGACAAAATGTGAAATTCAAGGAATTGTGGAATTGAATCCTGTAAACTAAAAAGAAACAAACAAATTAATAAATTAAAAATTGAATTAAAAAAAATTAAAATGTAATTGGGTTATATTTAACAAAATAAATAAAAATACAATAAACCAGAAAAAAAAAAGAAATGGACAAATGAAATGGGCAAATGCAACAAACAGTGCTTGATGTATTGTTTTGTTGATCTTTTAGACTTAAAGGATGGAGAAAATGTTAATGATATAGATTAAACTTTAAAGTGTGCTATGCATACATTTTTGGATTTTTTTTTTGAGAGCTAGCTGTTAAATATTCATCAACATATTCCTGCTCCTTTCTTAAATATTTATTTGCTTTTGCCTCAAAGACTTAGCTCTACTAGGTATATGGGTCATTTTGCATTGGCATTTACACTATTGATCACTCTATTTATTGACTTTCTTTCTTGTGGAACTTTGGTCATCTTAGGAGGTACTATTTCAACATATTCCCATTGTATTGGTGACTTTCCAATAGAGACATTAGTCCTTCTCCTATGAGCATTAGCTTTGCTAAAGAAAAATTCCTTTATAAAAGTCCATGACTTTTCTGAAATTTCTACCTGCGTTAATCATATCAGCAAAGATTGGATGCTACCAAATTTCCTTTTACATATAAAAAAGAAAGTAAAATGATAGCAATGAAAGAACAATGAGCAACTTCAGGAGGCAGGGCAGTTCATCTGGTTTGGAGGCAACCCTTGGCTCTCAGTACTAGGTTTGGAGGCAAAATCAACTTCTGGCTTTAACCCTTTCTTCTCTTGGAATGGAAGCTCAGAAGAACTGCAAAGTTAATGGGAGCTGCTCTCCAAGGTACTGATTTGCATTGTTTTTCTAATTATTGCATTACACTTTCTTCCATTGAGCAGTAGCAATATTAACACTAGTAGCCCACTGAAATATCAGCAAGATGCACCAGGGAAACAGTCCCTCAGAAACTAAATGCTCTTATCAACCATGGTTGGCTACATGGGTCTAGGCCCTGGAGTCAGGAGGACCCTGGATCGGTTCCAGACTCAGATACTTACCCACACAAAAAAAACTGTCCGTGTAACCTTGGGCAAGTTACTTAACCCCAATTGCTTTAAAAAACAAAACAAAAACAAAAACACATCATCAATTGTTGGACTCTTGGATAGCATCTAGGCGAGTCTCATCAAGAGAAGACTTCATAGAAGAGATAGTTTTTACTCCATTGTCACAATAGTTTTAACTTTATTCAGGAGACAATAAGGAAGAATTGAAGGTTTTTGAGCAAGGAATACCATCACAGATCTATACATAAAGAAGATAAACATGGCAGAGATAAAAAGGATGAATTAGGTAGAAAGTGGGGAGAATATATTTGGTAAGACTTGTGTGCGGAATGTTGCAATAGTCCAGGAAGGTGATAAACAGAGTTTGCTTAAACCGGAGCAGTGATAGGCATAAAGAGGAGGGTATGAATGTGCAAAAGTGTAATGAGAAAGAGTTGGCAACTGATTGGATAAAATGTAAGAGATGGGGAATAATCCAAAATAATACTAAAATTTCAAATATGGCAAAGTTGATGAATGATGGTGCACAAATAGAGATTGTGAAGTCAAAAAATAGAAGCAATAATTTAGGTGGAGAGAAAACAAACTTGGCTTTATACAGGTTAAATTTGAGGGAAGGTAGGATTAACAAGTGGGCACATTAAGAAGACAATTGGAGATATGGGTCTGGAACTCAAAAGAGAGATCAATTTATCAATCGACAGTAATTTCTTAAATGTCTACTATATGCCAGGTATTCTGCTAAGTGCTGAGGATACAAAGACAAAAAATGAAACTCTTCTGTTGATTTTATATTTTATTAGGGATTAAGCCTTAAGATACAGTTTTGAGAGTCATTAGGTCATTCAACAAGTATCCACTGGGCCACTGGTTCACAGAATTTTAGAGTTACAGAATTTGAGAATTGGAAGAGGCCTCAAGGGTCATCCAGACCAACCCATGTCCAAAAGAATCCTAATAATGACATTCCCCATGAGTGACCATTCAGCCCCTGCTTGAAGACCTCCATGGAAAAAGAATCCACTGCCATTCCACTTTTTGGATAACTCTAATCAGGGGTGTACTGGTAAGAGTTTAAGAACTAGTTCTCTGAAAAAATAAGTGCACAGACATTTTCTCCATCACTTTCTTAAGTCTAGACAATCAACATAACAATAAATCAAGCCCCGTTTTGTAGTATTTCCTCATTTCCAAGGTGTAAGTGCTCATAATGAAAATTTTTAAATTAGATTTTGAGAGAAAGTACAAACTGACTCCAAGACATCCCTGGCTCTAATTCACATTCCTGGCTCTAATTGTTGGGCAGTTTTTCCTGACATTAAGCCAAAATTGGTTCCTACAACTTTCACCCATTGGTCTTGACTCTTCCTTCTGGGGTCAATACTGTGCTAGATATAGGAGATACAAAGACAAAAATGAACTATATCCCTGTTCTGATGAAGCTTACATTCTGTTTGCATGGTGGGAGGGTGAAATGGGACTATGACATATGCACAGATAAATAAATTTGGCAATAATGAGTGGTGAGGTCAAAGGAAAGATCCAGAAAAAGTGCTTTAGGAAAATTCGAGAAGGGAGAGAAATACTCATTTCAGCTATGGAAATCAAGGAAAGTTATATATATAGAGTATATGGCACCTGAGCTTAAGTAAAGATTCTGAAATGTGCAAATGGGGAGGGAATGCATTCTAAGCATGGGAGACACCCCACAAAAATTCATTGAGATAGGCAATTATAGGTCAACTAGAGAGGAACAATTGGCAGAGACATAGAAAAGTCATGTGACATAAGACTTGATAAAACAGTTTGAAGTCAGATGGTAGACTCCCTTAAATATCCTCTGGAATGGTTTGGGCAATTTCTAAAAAGGGTATGGGAGACTATTGTTGGGAGGCACCTTGCTTTCTGATAGCATGGGGAGGTGAAACTGTCATTATATAACTATGGCTGATGTATATTTACTTGGAAGAAAAAATATCCCTCATCTGACTTGGTGACAATTCTGAATTATTAGATGGGGGTGAGAAAGAGTCCTTTCTTAGCTCCTTTAGAAAAAGGGTGCAGCCCTTTACAAAGACCTCTAAGGTGGCAAACATTTTTACATCATCCTCCTGATATGGTTCTCAGGAAGAAGAGTGGTTTTGGCAGATGGGCCAGGGAATACTGACTTGGTAACAGTACAGGGATATTATTAACTTAGATTGCATGTTAGTACATGAAAGAGGTTTATGACTTTTTAGCTACTTTACTACGAAAGACCCTGATGTGTGATGAATTGTTAACTGTGCCAGAAGTGTTTACTATGCGACCCCATTATTCCTGGATCTTCTCTTGCTCCAGGAAAAGAAATCTCTGACGGCAGTAGAGATGGCATCTGTGCTGCACCTCTGATGGTTTATCTTCATCAGCTTCCATCCAAAGACCCACAGTAAACAGCAATGACTTGGCATCACTCACCATATGGACCAAACTGTTGAGACTTGAGACTTAGTCTTTCTGAAAGAGGGAGGAAAACATTAGGATCTCTGGCTTTTGTTTCCACATTTTTCTTCATTTCTCTCATTATGGTGACTCCTTGGAGTATGGGATTACTTTTTTTTTGGTACTTTTCCCACCTTTTTCCCGTTAATATTATCCATGCCAAGAGAACTGTCCTATACGAATTTAAAAGATGGAAGCTTCTTCAGAAGATCCTTAGGACCTTGCCACCAAAGGGTGGTATGTAATAGATGAGCATTTCCCTGATGCAACTTTTTCAACCCCCACCCACTACGTGGGGGTGGGGCGAGGCAAGGTTGTCCTCTTTCCCTAATCTTTATGGATTAGTTTTCCCTAAAAGGAGCCAGACCTATCCCCAGGATTGGCTCTGACTTCCAGATGCAGCTTATTAGTGACCTAAAGGCATAAACAGTCCCAGCCTTGGGCATTCAGGGCCCCTCAGACTTGGTAGATTTCTGAAGACCTAATAAGTCACCATGTCCTTCACCATGTCCTGCTCTGCTGACTAGACTTGTTTCCATTTGGAGGCATGGAGGGCCGTGTCCAGAGAAGCTGTACCACTGTATCCTTATTGAATGTCCTTGTTGTGTTTGAGCAAAATAAACCTCTTTTTAAAAACTGCTCAAGGACTTTTAAGTACCTCATTTTGTTTCAACATAAAACCTGAACCAAGAGAATGTTGCAATTGAAACTGCCTCTGATAAAGACTTTAATCACATGAATGAAGAAAGCTAGGAGGTGGAGACAAGAAGGGAGAGAGTTCCAGGCATGGGGGACAGGCATTGGAAATGCCCAGAGTTGGTAGATGGAATGTCTTGTGTGAAGAACAGCAAGGAGGAAAGTGTCTCCGGACCATAGATAATTGGAAGGGGTGGGGAAAAGGTATAAGAAGACTAGAAAAGTAGGAAGGGGCCAAGTTATGAAGGACTTTAAAAGTCAGAATATTTTACATTTAATTCTGGAGGTAATAGGGAGTCACTGCAGTTAATTAAATAGGGGGACCATATGGTCAGACTTGCACTTTAGGAATAAGAACAGAATGTTCATATATTCCCCCTCCCCTTCTTCCTACCCCTCCAGCAGGAAGTATGGGAACAATAGCTGTGTCCTGAGCTTTTCCCTGGGAAATCACCACAAGCAGAAACTTCCTGTAACAACTTTCTAAAGAACCCAAGGTGATAACCAGTGAAAATTAGGAACCTGAAGAGAATTACCACTTTCTACCTAGACTATTGTTGTTAGTGAGTTAGAAACTCAGGATTGAGGGGAATAGGAGAGGGAATTGCCTGGGAGGCTCTCTTGGGTCCCACTATCTCATCTTCCTTTATATTTTTCTATAGATGGAGTTATCCTACCATGATGTTACATGTGAAACATCAGGTTTAACCCATCACTGGGTAATCCCTCTTTATGTGACATCAACATTTAAAGTCTCTTGATACATATTACATAATTTCCTTACTTTAAAGAATGTTCCCATGTAATCTGCTACATTTTAATTTTCAGCCTTAATTATAACTTCTTGAATACCTAAATTACATGCTGTAGAAGCCTGCAAATGCTTTCTGTAGTATGAAAAAATAAATATGAACAAAAGAAAATTATAGAGGATCCACATTTAAACAATTTTAAAGTCCTTGTTTTCATTAAGTATAAAAAGTTCTTCAATTTTTATGGGTATATTCTCATAATATTAAAATAATCCATTTTTCTTTCTGCTTTGTGTATAGTTCACAAGTGCTAAAATATGTATCTGTATTGTATGTCAATGTCTCACTAAAAATTCTTTTTTTTTAAGCAATTGGGATTAAGTAACTTGCTCAAGGTTACATGGTCAGTTATTTCTGGGTGTGGTGCTAAGTATCTGAGCCCGGATTCGATCCCCAGGTCATCCCGACACTGGGGCCAGTGCTCTTACTTGCTGAGCCACCTGGCCGCCCCACTAAAAATTCTTAAAGAAAAATAAAATCCTATTCTGAATAGTTTATCAATGGGAACATGAAGTAATGGAAAATTAATGAGTTAGGATGAGAGGATGAATCTTCTAAGCTCCTTGTGAGTAGGGACTGTTTCATTTTTTGTACATGTATTCTCAGCAACTAGTACAAGGCCTGGCACATAGTAGGTGTTTAATAAATGTTTGTTGATTGAGTCTACCCTCAGATATCTAGGTCAAAGAACTAGTTACATTTCTTCTGTTCTATCCTTCCTTTATACAGAAAGCCTGTATTGTTATTGCTTTATCAAAAGAGGGCAGACCTTAAAATTAAAAGTTCAAGATGGATTTTAGTATGCCCAGGGCTAGCACCGAGCCTTTGGTGGCTTTCACAGCTTCCTCTCTCCATTTTCAGTCTTCACCACCCTCCTCTGGATCCATGCTAGTGCCACCTCTTATACAGTATTATCTTATTCTTAGCTAGATGTTAAGCGTTAAATATATGTAGAAGGATGGGAGGGAGGAGGAAAGAAAGAAAGAGGGAGGGAGAGAAGAAAGGAGGAGGAAGGGAAGAAAAAGCAAACTAACCACTCCTGATTCTTCTACCTTTTTTTTTTTTTTGAATACTGATTAGAACTTAATTTGAAAACCAAGCTTGACTCCAAAAAAGAGAGACAAGGTAGGGGCCTAATGAATTGCCTAAAATTTTAGCTGATAACAGCTTCCGGGGTGGGGAACCTAGGGCCTTGAGACCACATGAAGCTCTCTAGGTCCTCACAGGGCCCACCTGACGACCTACAGGGCCACATCACATGTGGCCTCAAGGCTGCAGGTTCCCCACCCCTTTCTAAACTATTCTCTTTTCTGGGAATATTTACATTTGGGGGGGGGAGGGAAGGCAAGGCAATTGGGGTTAAGTGACTTGCCCAAGGTCACACAGCTAGTAGGTGTGCCAAGTGTCTGAGGCCATATTTGAACTCAGATCCTCCAGACTCCAGGGCCAGTGCCCTATTCACTGTGCCAACTAGCTGCCCCAAATATTTACATTTTAATAAGGAAACTCTTGAAGAAAAACCTTCCATCTCTAAAGCAATGCATTTTTTTTAATGGTTCAGGTGATATATTTGGGGGTACAGAGGAACTTGCTAGGTACAAATCAAATCATATCATTGAAATGACTAGCCACCTATGTATACTAACAACCTGATTAGCAACTAACTATGTTCCTCTCTAAAGCCTACAGAGAAGAGGCTGAGTCTGGAGTTCTGTTTGTAGCACCAGCTAGACAGAGGGAGTTGCTTATGGCCCTTCTAAAAGATTTTCACTTTGACTTCTCTTGCTGAGATTAGCTTCTCAGAATTTTCTGTCTTTACAAATTACTTAGGAAAATTCTCAGTATCAATCATTCACAGAGCTCAGTGGCCATTGTATATATCATTTATTTATAATGTTATTGCAGTTTTTTCTATATTAAGTTTTATAGCTCTACTTGCTTCCTTCATTTGCCTATTCTTGCATAAATTCATTTTTGAAAAGATATTTTATTTTTAACTTTTGTTCTTACATCATCTACATTTTCTAATGTATCACCCCCTTAACTCCTCCCAGAGAGTCATCACCTGTGAAGAAGAATAAAAAAAGAGGTGGGAAACTATTTCACAAAAGCTACCCGATGTATTGAAAAAGTCTGACATTATGTTCAGGGTTCCATACCCATAGACCCACACCTCATCTCTCTTTTTTTTGGAGTCAACTTAGTTCACAAATTAAGTTCTAACCAGTTTTCAAAAAAAGAAGGTAGAAGAATCAGGGGTTGTCAGTTTGCTCTTTCCTCTCTTCCTTCTCTTTCCTCCCTCTCTCTTTCCTTCCTTCCTTCTTCTTCCCTCCCATTCTTCTACATATATTTATTTAACTCCATTCCAAGCATAAGAATCAGGGTGAGCAAATGCACAGAGATGAAAGAGAATAGGACAGTTTTAGAGATAAAGAGTAGTTTCATTTGGCTGGAATACAGAGTTTATAGAGAGGAGTACATTAGGTTCATGGATTATAAAATCAAAGAATTTAAGATTAGAAGTTTCCTTGGAGAATTCTAGTCTAACCATATCAATTTACAGAAGAGAAAAATGAAGTCCAAAGAGATGAAGATAGTTGCCCAATGAAAGTAAAGAACAGAGTTGGTATTCCAACCCAGGTCTTCCACTTCTAAATCCAGTGTATTTATCAACATTTCTTCTCCTATTATACAGTAAAATGGGAAAAAGTATCGTGGCATGAGATTGTGGAGGTGTTTGAATGTCAGATAAAGGAATTTAAACTCATATTTAATTTCCCAATACTTAATATTACTCATATTTATTTACTCAAATTAAGATAATTTAACTTGTTTAAAATTTAGATTTATGAGTAGGTCATAGGGAGCCACTGAAGACTTTTGAAGAGAGTAGTGACATAATCAGATCAATGCATAAGACAGTTTATCAGGAAAGATGTATTGGAGAAAGTGAAAAGTAGAGAGAAGATGATTTCTTACAATAATCTAGGAAGGTAATAATGATAGTCTCTACGCTACAGTGGTAGTGGGAAATATATGCAAGAAATTGCAGAGTCACGAAACATAAGAGGTGGAAGGGACCTTAGAAACCATTTGGCACAATCAGTATCTGGCCAATAGTCTCTTTTGGAAAGGCAGTCTTGGCTTGAAAATTTAGAGTGAAATCAATCAATAAGCATTTATTAATTACCTAGTATGTTCCAGGGATTGTGCTAGATACTGGGGGTACAAAAAGAGACAAAAGACAGCTCCTGCCCTCAAGGAGCTCACAATCTAATGGGATATATGACACAAGGGAGATGTGATCCTGTGATGCTGTGGTGTTAACCTGAGGTGTTGTGGCTTTAAAAAAATTTATATTTAATTTATTTAAAAAAAATTTTTAAATTATTGTTGATGAACTTCTATCCAGTGTGCCCCCATTGATTATCAATTATCCAGCAGAATTAATTAAATGAACTTTTAGAAAGGGATATTTATTAAGCAGATACATTGAGGACCGTTATTATAAAAACAATCCTTCCATAATTCAAGACCACTCAGTTTCCTGTAGCTAAACATAGTGTCTGTAGGGGAAATGGACTCAGGTTTACAGAGGACATGTGGCAAAGGGGTAACATAATTCCCAATTTTTGGAAGTCCTTTTCTCCTTGTATGGAGTCTTCATGAAGTTATTTTTAGATAAAGCTTTCTGATGGGCTGTGAGGGTCAGTGCCCCGGTAGAGTCTTGAAGCAGCTTTCCTTGATGTGTCTAAATTTGTCCTTGGCATGTCCTTCAGATCCTGATGCATCCACTGCCTATGGTCACTGCTGCTTCAGAGACATTGCTATTGACACTCATGGTGAGATTAATCTCCTCACCTTTCAAAGCTTACAAGGTTAATGGTGGGGGGCAGGGAGGGAAATGTAACACTCCCTCTGTGTTCATTTCTCCCTTTCACTCTCAGTGTAGTCCTCTGATTTAGGCACAAGGGATCTACGTTCTCAAGGAGCCCCAAGGCTTGACATTTTCCCTACTTAAATATCCCTTATCTGAAATAAATAGGCCCAGAGATGTGTCTAATTCTCTCAGCCAATTTCAATACATTTCCTGTGGCTTCATCAAAAGCACTTCACTCCTCTCAAACTGATTAAGGATTTGCTCAGACCTAATTTATACCTTTGATTAAATAATTTAATAGAGGTATATAAAATTTGTTCACCCTTAGTTTCTGTTTTTGACTGATGGATTAAATAAAGAACTCTGGGCTGTCTGCATATATTTTTGGGGGGTGGGATAAATCTTCACCCTTGTGTATACATGTTGAAATCGAGGTGCTGATGAACACATTTAGATGGAAATGTCCTGTAGGCAGTTGAAGATGAAGATCTGGAAATCAGAAGAGTGGTCAGGTCAGAAATGTGTTACATGTTTAGAAGGCATCTCCATAAAGGTGCTGAGTGATACTGAACGAAATTGCCAGAGTAGAGATATATGAGAAGAGGGTCAAGGGAAAGACCCTTGGGAAACTTCCATTTTAAGGGCTTGAGAAGATGATGAAGATAATTGGGATCATAGATCTAAATCTCAAAGGGACCTTAGAAGTCTTCTATTCTAAAATCCTCATTTTAAAGCCTAGAAAACTGAGACCCAGACAAGTGGAGAGACCTGCCAAGATCACAAAGGTAGTAAGGGGGTAGATCCAAGACTGAATCCAGATGCCCTGACTCAAGATCCTGCATTCTTCCTTTAATACACCGCTGCCTCCCTAGGGAGATAGCAAAGGAGAAGTTAGAGAGAGACAAGGAGAACTAGAGAAATGGTCTCCACATCTTTTATCACACATTCCAAATTTACCCCCCCCAAGGTATATTTATTTATTTATAAATTATATATTTCATCCCTATTCTTTCCCTTCAAATTTGATCTAAATCTGCAATTGCTTATTGAACCTTTCAAACAGGATATCCCAGAGAAATCTCAAACTTAATACATATTTCATATGTAGCAAACTCACTCTTTTCTCTCCCCCTAACCCTCTCCTCCTTCAGACTTGCCTGTTTCTGTCAGAAGTGCCACCACTATCCTAATCTTCCAGATTTGTAACCTTCACATTATTCTCAACTTCTCACTCTTTTACTCCATATTTTTTTTTAACAAATAAGTTAATTTGTTTGTTTTTAGTTTTCAACATTCACTTTCATAAGTTTTCAATTTTCTCCCCCTCCTTCCCTTCTTCTGCAGGATGGTGTGCAATCCGATATAGGCTCTACATATACATTCTTATTAAACATATTTTCACATTAGTCATGTTGTCTAAAAGAATTAGAATGAATGGGACAAACCATGTGAAAGAAAAAGCAAAACAAGAAAATAGTCTGCCTTGCTCTGCATTCCAACTTCACAGTTCTTTCTCTGGATATGGATGGCACCTTCCCTCACGAGTCCTTTGGAATTGCTTTAGGTCTTTGCATTGCTGAGAAGGCCCAAGTCCGTCAAAGTCAGTCATCGTATTTCTAATACGATTGTCAAATCTTGCTGTTTTTACCCTCATGCTGTCTTTCATATATAAGGATGTTCTAGAGCCAGCTTATACTGGCTCAGGAGAGCTGATTGTTGAATCTTTAGCATGATCATTTATACCTCAGAAATGGGCAAATGCTACACATCAGGGCTTGATTTGTTGATTATCTAGACTTAAGAAAACATGGGGAAATGTAAAAAATGTAAATTAAACTTAAAAGTGTGTCTTGTGTACATTCTTTTCTCAGAGGGCAGAATGTTATATATTTACCAGCACACCCCTGCTCACATCCTTCCTCTTCTCTCCACTTACTGAGTTACTTCATGAATTCAGGTCTTCATTACCTCTCAACTATATGCATATAGCAAAGAGAATATGCACTTATCCTCACCTCTGGTGAGTCGGAAGTTGATCTCAAGTCCCTGGCTCTCTCTTTTGTGTTCCCTCACCCCCAAAGAAGGGGAAACCAAGTCCTTGCGAGATGGACATAATCAATCCTGAAGGCTACTCCCTGAGTTTGAGAGGTCTGCTCCTGGTCACCCCACGGGACATGCTTCCTGCAATTATGCCTTTAGGAGAGGAAAAGGAGAACATTGCTAGGAAGATGAAAGACACTCATCTTGAGTTCTGGACCTTGAGTTGATGCTTACAAAATACAGACTGAAAGTGAGACCATCAGACCCACGAGTATCCCAGGGATCTTTTCTAATTCTGGGGATAGTATAATAGAGGTGATAGATGATAGAATATGTTTGAAATATGTGTTAATAGAGGTTTATGACTATTTAGGTGTTAGGCATTTGTTTTTTTGCTAAGAAGAAATCAGTAACTTTCTTTCCCTGGTATTTACTACTTTGTACATAGAGGAACAGATGTTAATCCCCCTGTTAATTCCTTTTGGGAAGACTCTGGACATGAACTGTGTCTAAGTTTTGTTTCAGAGATTTTCCTTAGCATTCTACTTTGGGGAATGGAGCATAATGAATCAGACACTATGAGAAAAGATTGATCTTTGCTATTTGGAGTCAGCTTCCCCTGAGAATGGAATTCAATCTGTGTGAATTCAGAACAGGAACCATTTGTGGGAAAGGGACACCCTCCTGGGCCATAAGTTACATACAATTAAATGGATTTAGAACTGCTTGGATGGCTGGATTCAACGCATAGTTATTAATGAATATCTGTCAGATGGGCAGGCAGTGTAAGTTGAATGTCCCAAGGCCTTGTGTTTGGCCCTGTTCTGTTTAATGATTTTACCAATGACTTGGATAAATACATACATACATCAATTAATCAGTCACCAAGGATTTATCAAGTACCTAATCATGTTTCAGGCAATATGCTAGATATTGGAGAGGTAAAGACAAAAAACAAAAAATGGAACGATTTCTGCTCCCATGGAGCCTTCATTTAATTAGAGGAGATAGCATGTACACATTATAAGTATGTACAGAATAAATGGGGGCAGCTAGGTGGTACAGTGGATAGAGCCCTGGGCTTGAAATCAGGAAGACTCATCTTCCTGAGTTCAAATCTGTCCTCAGACACTTAGTAACTGTATGACCCTGGGCAAGTCACTTCAGTTCCTCATCTGTAAAATGAGCTGGAGAAGGAAATGGCAAACCGCTCTAGCATCTCTGCCAAGAAAACTAAAAATGAGGTCATGAAGAGTTGGACATGGCTGAAATGATCAAACAACAACTTGTAATAAATACAGGATGTTCAGAATGGAAAGGGAATGCACTTGGTGATTGTGCTGCATAGAAGATGGTGATTACATTACATCTCAGGATGAGGAATTCTAAGAGAAAGAAGAAAGGAGGGAGCACATTCCAGGTATGGGGGACAATGAGGGCAAATGCATGGAGACAGGAGTAGAGTGTCATGTATTGGGAATTAGAAAGAAGACCATTATGTTTGGACAGTAGAATACAAGAAGGGGAGTAATATCCAATAATTCTGGAATGATAGATTTGGGCCCAGATTGTGAAAGGCTTTAAAAGTCACAAAGAGGAATTGATAGTTGAACCTAAAAGCATCAAAGGCACCTAGCTAATTGGTGCCACAGGGCATAGAGCACTGGGCCTGGAGTGAGGAAGACTTGAGTTCAAATCTGCCCTGAGAAAAATACTTACTAGCTGTATGACCCTGGGCAAGTCACTTAATCTCTGTCTACCCCAGTTTCCTCAACTATAAAATGGAAATAATAATGGCACCTATTTCCCTAAGTAGCAGTAAGGATCAAATGAAATAATATTTGTAAAGCACTTAGCATAGTGTCTGGTACATAAATGCTTATGTTCCTTCCCCCGCAAAGCATCAGATTTGACAAGTAAGGGATCACTGGTAAGTTTGGAGAGAGTTCAGTTTCAGTTCAATCATGAGTTTGGAAGCCGGACTTACTGTAAAGGATTGAGAAGTAACAAGCGAGGAAGTTGAAGCCGTGAGTCTAAATGCCTTTTTCTAGGAATTTGAGAAAAGGAGGAGAGATATAGGATGATAGCTCGAGGGGATCAAATAGGATCTAGTGAGGGTTTGGTTTGTTTTTTTTTTTCCGAGAGGAGGAGGCTTGGGCATGTTCTACGGCAGGAGAGAAGGAAGCATTGGAGGAAGAAGTGAAAAATTAGTGAGAGAGAGGGAAGATGATGGAGAGGGCAGTTTGCTGGTGAAGACTGGAGGGTATGGGGTCAAGGCCATATGGAGTGTGGTTGGCCCTAGCAATGATAAAGCCATTGCATTATTGGGGACTGGAGGAAAAGAGGAGAAAGTGAGGCATGATGTCTAAGGGCTCTGAGATAAAGAGGTGAATGAAAAGGGTGCTCATAGTGAATAGCAATTAGCCTCAATTTTCTTAGTGAAGTAAGGTCTTCAGCTAAGAGTTCAGGGTAGGGGGATATGTGGGAGGCTTGAGGAGGGAAGAGAAAGTTTGGGACAATAGTCAGTAAATATTTATTAAGTGCCCACTGTGTTCTAGGTACTGTGCTAATCTCTGAGGACACAAATACAAAAAAAAAGTTCTTGCCTTCGAGGATCTTACTATCTAATGGGAGAAACAATATACAAAAGAAAGACAAAAAGGGGGAGGTGAAGAGGGGAGATACCTGGTGCAGGGGTATAGTGGAGAAGTCAAAGAAGTCCAAAATGAATGAAGCTAGTCAGAAATGTCTGACTCACAATAGGGAGTAGGATAAAAAATCCATCAGGGAGAAGTAGAAGGATTATCTTGCTTAATCAAGGACACAGTTGATGCTACCTAAGATTAGTTTTTAGTACCCAGTGAGCTTTGATTGCAAAATCTGAAGATGACACAAAGGTAGTGGAGATTACTAGCATATTTGATGATTGAGTCAGAATCTAAAACAATCTTGACGTGGTACAGAATTGGATTAAATCAAATAAGATAAAATTCAGTAGGGATAAATATAAAATTTTATACTTGAATTAAAAAAAAACTATTAACAAGCATAAATTGGGAGAGGCACAGTCAGAGAGAAGTTTGTCTGAAAAAGATCTGGCGGTTTCAGTAGGCTACAAGATCAATACAAGTTGGCAGTGTTACATGGCAGCTGTAAAGGCTATGCAATCTTGGCCTTCAGTAAGAGTGGGATAGTTTCCAGGAAGTTAAGGAGGTGATATGTGTTCTGTCCTGATTGGACCATGGTGTGCCAGGAATAATGGGTAGGACTTGGCAGGAGGTAGATTTAGGATTACTTTCTTGGGAAAAACTTCCTAACAATTAGTGGAACTTCTTTTCAAAGAGGAATGAGATATCTTTGGTGACAGTGGATGTCCCCTTACAAGATGTCTTCAAGCTCATGCCAGGTGAACATTTTTTGGATACGTTATAGTCAGGGGTGTGTTGGAGCCAGCTGGATCAGCTTTCTAGAGCCACTTGTTAAATTTTTATTGCAAGCATTTATTCCTCAAAAATCAGCAAACACTACAAATCAGGGATTGATTTATTATTTGCTCAATCATCTAGACTTAAGAAAGTAATTGATTAAATGTTAATAATTCAGATTAAAGAAAAGCATCTTTTTTGGGGGGGGGAGTTGTTAAACATTTACCAACATACTTCTACCTCTTCTGTAATTAGAGGAAAGAGCCCACAATTGTATTTAAGGACCTCGGGCTTCTTTCCCACCCCACTCCTTTCCTTTCCCCTCATATAGCATCAGTGTATCTGATTGAGAAGGTTTATTTGCTCATTTTTCTCCTCCCTTCCTTGTCTGCCCTTCCCCACCTTTGTCATCTTCTTCAAGAACAAGAGCATGCCATAACCTTCCTTTCAGGTCAAGGATGAAGAGTCACTGAAAATATAGAACTAGGGGCAGCTAGGTGGTGCAGTGGATGGAGCACCTGCCCTGAAGTCAGGAGGATCTGAGTTCAAATTTGGCCTCAGATATTTAACAGTTACTAGCTGTGTGACCTTGGGAAAGTCACTTAACCCAATTACCCTGCTTTCCCTCCTCCAAAAAAAAAAGTTAAAAAAAGAACATATAGAACTAAAACTTTCAAAGCTGAGAAAGACCTTGCAAATAACCCAGTATAAGCTGTTTATTTTACAGATGAAGAAAATGAGGTCCAGTGAGGTTTAGGGGACTTGAAGAATGGTGGAGCTTTTGATAACACCGTGGAAGATTTTAAAATTAGTGATAAAATGAAAAGACTTTTATTTTTTATTTATATATATTTGTGTATAATTAAAATATATATTTAATATATTTTATATTTATCCCATCGATATTTTGTTTATATAGTTGTTCTCTTGTCTTCTCCATTGAACTGTGAGCTCCTTGAGAGCAGGACTATCTTTTGTCTTTGTATGTCCTCAGTTTAACACAGTGCTTGGCATATAGTAGGTACTAAATAAATGCTAATTGACTGCCTGGCATGAATTATTATAAATATTAATGTAAAACAGACTCATCCCAGGTCCACTGTTTACTCATAGACCAAATTTTAAGAATCATTGTTTAAAAGCCTCTTCAAATACAGCATTATTATTATTTTTTTTGGAGGGGGAAGGCAAGACAATTGGGGTTAAGTGACTCACCCAAGGTCACACAGCTAGTTTAAGTGTCAAATATGTGAGGCTGGATTTGAACTCAGGTCCTCCTGACTGCAGGACCAGTGCTCTTTTCACTTTACCATCTAACTGCCCTGGCAGCATTATTTTCCTTTTGAGGTAGCTAGGTGGCACAATGGATGGTGGGCTTGGAGTCAGGTAAACCGGAATTCAAATCCAGTCTAGCTGTGTGACCCTGGGCAAGTCACTTTACCTCTGTCTGCCTCAGTTTTCTCAACTGTAAAACGGAGATAATTAGCACCTACCTCCCAGGGTTGTTGTGTGGATCAAATGAGAAATTGTATATAGTTCCTGACACATAGTAAGCAGTATATAAATGTTAGCTATTATTAATTTTGCCTTGGTTTATGCAGGAATTCAGAACCAATACTGATTTTTTTTGTAGTCTACATTTGGCTTACTATATACCATGAAAATTAAAATGGAAATTCAAGTATAAAATAATTAATCTTGAATTCACCAAGATGGAAATGAGAAGAAAAATGTATAATAATGCCTACCTTCTCTCAAACCATACTTCTCAGGGATTAAATCTGTGGACAGTTCATGTTGCATTATTTGTAAGGAACTGAAATTTGATGAGTTAATGTCACATCTGAGACATGCCTTGGCAAGAACTGACCAGTACAGAGGCCCCCAAAACTTAAATATATTCAGAAAGTAGAGTGGGATTAAGGAACTCAGCAGCTTCTCTAGTGATGAATCATTGTGGAAAGGAAGCAGACCAAACAATACACATTGATTAGAGTGAAGAATAAGTGTATTCTGACACGAGGATACATTCTTAATGAATAATTCAGTTTTTATAAGTCATACTATATTGTGAACACTCTTTCAGTGATCTTCCCCACTCCATTATTGTCAAGCAAGCACTTGACATTTCCCTTTTAACAATAGCATAAACACTGTGTGGAGTTAATTGTCCTAATCATATAAAACATATGAGAGGCTCGATATTCAGAAAGCAATAGAGTTCTATACAGTTCTCTGTTCAAGTAGCTTATTCAGCCTGAAGTTTTTCTGTCCAAGAGAGGCAGTTTGTAGCAATGGCTAAAGGGCTGGCTCACCTTATAGAACTAGGAGGACCTGGGTTCAGTTTCCGTCTCTGGCACATTGACTGTGTGTGTAATGGCAAGCAAAGAAGTAGTTAACACCTTGTTTCAGTTCAAGTTTCTTTTGAGCCTTGTATCAAGTCTATTAAGAAACAGAACATGTGAACCCCACAACTTGTGAACTCCTGGGGAGGAGCTAATGACCATATAAAGGAGAGGCCCAGGTTGGAGAGAGCAGAACTGAGAAGAGGACTCTTGTGGTGGCAGAGTCAAGAAGGAGAAAACTTGTGGTATCCCGGCACTCTGTTTGTCTGTTCTCTGTGTTGATGTTTGTTTGTAATGCTTTTTACAGAAGCCCTGGGACCTTACTGGAAGCCCTGAAAGAGGATTTTCTGGTTGTCTGTTTACAGAAATCCTGGAGGAGGGTTTTAGAGGTCCTGGGACTTTACTGATGATTTGTGCTGACCTCTTGGACCTTGTTTGTGGGTCTGTGTTGATTTCTGTATTGGTGATTTTAGTTCTCAGAACTTGTTGGTGGGTCCGTGCTGATCTCACAGGCAGATAGTGAATTGATGATGGTGCTGACAATGTGCATGAATACTATTGTGGCTCTGTTAAGCTTTGTCTTCCCAGAAATGGGAACTATGAAGGACTTGAGGTGGACTGGACACTGTGAGCTTCAATATGGAATGGGAACTGAACAAGGAACTGAGAGCTTCCTGCCTTTGGACCCAGGTGACAGTTGTGTAGATTGGGGCAGGAGCTGGGACCATGGAAGAGGAGCTGTGGAAGCTGAGAGCCAGTCTCAAGTCAAGATGAAGACTTTACTTGGATGCTGTGTACTGACTGAGATTATGATTTACTGTGACCTAGGGGTGGAGAATTTTGACCTTTGTACTTTGTGTTCCTTAGGGAGGCAAGACACTTACTAAATGACTGAATGAATGTACTTTGTTTAAAACTATATGACCACTTTGGTGAAAACTATGTGGCCACTTTAGGGATAAGTTATTATGTCTTCTGTGAATGTTTTATCTTGGAATAAATAGAGAGTTCACTATACTGTGTAATCAGAACCTTGAAGCTGTTCACAGCAGCAGTCCTCTGGAAAGCTGCACATGCTTGGCTTTACACTGTGTTCTTAGGGCAAGTCATTTAATTTCTCAGTGTTGCTCTAGGAAACTCTCTAAAACTATTTAGTTATCCCTTCCACATGGTGGGAGTTAGAGGTGCGGCACCTCCCCATAAACTGGAAAATCCACATAAAAATTTTTGGCCCTTCCTTTATACCAGTGATGAGGTCTGAGTTTTTTTTCTTTTTCTTTTATGGGGTGTACCTTATTATAAAATTTAGGTTAAGTATTTGGTCATAGACTCTGTGTCATCCGCTGGCCTCCACGTATCATCTGCAGCTTCGGCAAAAACTCTCAAAATATTCCCATTAAATTTCTTGCACTGACTGATTGATGCCAGGCAGTCAGTCAGCATATATTTATTCTTATACGTGTAAAAATATATATTCTTATATCGGAAGTGCAATAGGGAAAGTTGCAATGTGGAAGGGATAACTATTACAGAGGAAGTACTGACCTGAATTGGTAGAGGGAATTTCCTTCTTTGTGAGTTCCCCATACCAATAAAATCACAGACATTTCTACACTATGTAGAATTTTCAAGAGAACAGGCTTTTATTTGTCTTTATAACATAGATGTTGTGGTATAAGTTGATTTTATGGCTATGCTTATTTCATTCTGCATCAGTTCATTCATTTCCACATCTTTGAATCATCTATTTCCTCTCTCTATTTTTTTTTCTTTGTGGAGGGGGGAAAGCAGGGCAATCAGGGTTAAGTGACTTGCCCAAGGTCACCCAGCTAGTAAGTGTTAAGTGTCTGAGGCTGGATTTGAACTCAGGTCCTCTTAACTCCAGGACCAGTGCTCTATTTACTGCACCACCTAGCTGCCCCTATTTCCTCCTTTCTTGCAACACAACAGTATTCTATCACATTCATATCCCATAAGTCATCCATCCATTCTTCAAATGATAGACATACCATTAGTTTCCAGTTTTTTTTGCCCCCACAAAAAGAGCTACTATTTATATTGTGGTAATATAGGATCTTTTCCTATTTCATTGTTCTTTTTTGGGAGAATTACACAAGGAGTGGTATAGCTGGGTCAAAGGGTATGCACTGTTTAGTAATGTTTTGTGTATAATTCCAAATAGCCTTCTAGAATGGCTGTATCCATTCCCATGCCTGCTTTCCCATAGCTCCTTCAACGTTTAACATTTTTGTTTTCTTTTTTTGCTTTTTGGAGGGGGGAAGTTAGGGCAATTGGGGTTAAGTGACTTGCCCAAGGTCACACGGCTAGTTTTGTGTTAAGTGACTGTCTGAGGCTGGATTTGAACTCAGGTTCTCCCGACTCCAGGGCTGGTGCTCTATTCACTGTGCTACCTAGCCTCCCTTTTCTTTTTCTTTTTGTCATCTTTGTCACTTTGATAGGCATGAGGTAGAATCTCATCATGTCAATTTACATTTTTTCTAAATAGTATTGATTTGTAGCATTTTTTTCCCATGTGGCCACATGTCATTAGACCATTTTTTCAATAAAGCTGCATTTAAACAGCTCTTGCATGTATCTTGGTAGGTAGGGTCTGGAGCGCTTTAGACATGCTGTCCTTGTTTTAAGTGGAACTTCTCTTTGTATCTCTTCCTGCTGGGTTTTTATTGGTGTTCTGTAGAAATATAGAGATTCTAATGCTTTTGTGGGTTTCTATTATATCGCGCAAGATTAAAGGTCTTTTAGCTCATGTGTGTGTGCTAACAAGACTAACTGGGCGGGGGGAGGCGGCCAGGTGGCTCAGAGAGTAAGAGCACTGGCCCCAGAGTTGGGATGACCTGGGATCGAATCTGGGCTCAGATACTTAGCACCACACCCAGAAACACCTGGCCTTGTAACCTTGAGCAAGTTACTTAACCCCAATTGCTTAGGGGTGGCCAGGTGGCTCAGCGAGTAAGAGCACCGGCTCCAGTGTCAGGATGACCTGGATCAAATCCAGGCTCAGATACTTAGCACCACACCCAGAAACACCTGGCCGTGTAACCTTGAGCAAGTTACTTAACCCCGATTGCTTTAAAAAATGAATAAATAAAAATAAACAAATAAATAAAAAGACTAACCGGGCAGTGCTATGAAGGATATATTGGAGAGGAGATATAGTCTAAGTCAGTAGATTTGCTAGGACATCATGCAATGGTGTAGATGAGTAGTTAGTGATAACAATAATAACTAGTATTTTTGCAATGCAGTTGACATGCTATCTTATTTGATCATCAAAATTATCCTCTGTGCAAGGTGTTCCCATTTTACAGATGAGGAAACTGAGGCTGAGAGTCACCCAGCTAGTAAGGGTCTTTGGGCAGGATTAGAATTCAGTATCCCTGATTCCAAGTCTGGCACTCTTACTAATACCACCTCAGTAGGCAGAAAGTCAGATTGTATCTTGGGGATAAAGCAAGATCTAGTACATAGGGGGCATTACATAATGAAAAGATTTAAAAATAAAGATCTGAGGAGAAAGAGATAGTTGAAGTAGAAAGATTGGAATTGCAAGAGAGAGAAAGAATGTGTAGAACAAGGTCCCAGTGGAGCACAGGGAAGATCAAGGGCAGGATATTTGGCTAGAAGGCTACTGCAGTGGCATCCCTCTCTCAATTCTTTCCTATTTATCCTGTGTGCAGCTCACACACACACACACGCATGTTCCCTCCCCCATTAGATTGTAAGCTCCTTGAGCATAGGGACTGTCTTTTGTCTCTTTTTGTATCTTCAGTGCTTAGCACAGTGCCTGCTACATAATAGGTGCCTAATACATATTGCTTGATTGATAGCCCTTTGCAAAAGAATTTCCAAACACTTATCTCATTTTATCCCCATAATAACCCTGGGGTTAGCCAGGTAAAGTAATGTTATGGTCATTTTATAGAAAAAGAAACAGAGACTCAAAGAATCATTTCCCCAGCATTACATAACTGTAAATCTCAACTGTAAAATTCAGATAATATCAGGCCCTACCTCCCAGGGTTCTTGAACAAATGAAATAATATTTGTAAACTGCTTAGTACATAGTAGGCACTATAATTAATTATTGTTATTATTAAGTTCTAGGACTGCCATTAGGATCCAGGTCTTTTGACCAAATGTTTGGTATTATTTCTATTATACCTTTCTCTTCTGGGGGCAGATTCAATTCTGAGGTGGAGAGCCCAAGGATGGAGGAGAGTCTCTACATGTCTAAAGCTTTATTTCGGAAAAGTAAATGAAATGCCTGCTGATAGTTGCAGGGAAGGGGAAGTAAGGAAAAGGGGACTAGAGGTTTGAGGATATTAGACCCTGTGAGCAAAGCTAATTGGAAAAGCCTTCAGGAAGCATTGTCTAACTGCTATAATATGAGGGCTAGTTTTCATGGAACAGCCACACATGCTTGTTTCAATACAGCAGATGGAATTCCACAAAGAAAGACGGAACCAGACTAAATGTTATCAGCTTAAACTTAGGTGTAATCAAAGGGCAGTTTTTACTGTGCTCCACCAACCACCAAGTTAGGGGCTGACTTTAAAGCATAGCTCTTAAAAAGAAATCTGAGAAGCTAAAATGGCTATTGCATTGGTGTTCTCCTGCCCTCTCCTGGACAACTGAAGGGTTCTTAAGGAAAATCAGTTAACTATTAATCTGCAATAATTCTGGAAATCTCCCCAAACATCCTAGAAAGTCATACCAATTACTTATTTCATTAGTCCATATGAGAATTAAATAAAACCAAATTAACTTCTATTAACATCAAAGTAACTGGCGTTAGTATGATGGGGTGGGAGGAGGGAGGAAGATCGGAAGAGAGACACAACACAGAGACAGAGACACAGAGCTAGAGGCAGACAGAGACACAAAGACAGAGACACACACACAAACAGAGACAGAAAGACACATGGAGACAGAGAGACATACAGAGATGGAGGTGGACAGACAAGACAGAGACACAGAGACAGACACAAAGAAATAGAGACAGAGATACAGAAAGACAGAGACAGAGATAGAAAAAGACAGAGACAGAAAGATAGATAGACAGATAGATAGATAGATAGCAAGAGACAAAGACAGACAGATTGAGATAGAGACAGAAAGAGATAGAGGAACAAAGAAAAAGATGGAAAGAGAGAAAAAGAAAAAGAGATAAAGATGGATATAGAAAGAAAGTAACAGAGAGACAAAGGCAGAGAGAGATAAAGATAGAGAGAGACAGAGACACAGAAACAGAGATTGAGATGGAGAAACGGAGACAGAGAAACAGACAGACAGAGATAGAAAGAGAGAGAGATGGAGAGACATAGGAGAGAGAGAGAGAGAGAGAGAGAGAGAGAGAGAGAGAGAGAGAGAGAGAGAGAGAGAGAGAGAGAGAGAGAGAGAGAGAGAGAGAGAGAGAGAGAGAGAGAGAGAGAGAGAGAAAGAGAGAGAGAGAGAGAGATTGGGGATATGAGTGAGGCAGTGAAAAAGGTGGGGAGAACTATAGAGAAAGAGAATGGTAGTCCACGAATACCTCTGCTGTATTCACCCACAGGGGTGCTCTAATAAATGATTAATAATTGGATCTCTAAAAATAAATGTACCCATGACACACTTTTAAGATGAGTCTCCATTACTTTCTCTAGGCACTCGACAAAAAAAGAAATTAAGCCTGATTTGCAGTGTTTGACGATTTCCAAGGTATAAACCACACTGACAATTTCAGAAAATCTCGGGAGCCTGTGGGAGCCCAGCCACTGCACTGACCTGCTAGGATAATGGTACTTTAAAAACAAAATACATAGCTATGTAAAAGAAAAATGTACACACAAGTATATTTTTGAGGTGAGTGAACAGAAAGGGTCACAGAAGAGGTAATGAATAAGCTGTTGTGAATGGAGTATTGAGAAATACTTTTAAAGTATAAATCACTGTGAATACATGCTCATTTGGTTTTGTTAATATTAAAAGCATAATGAATTATTAAAAAATAAAAGAAAGATGATGTCATACATCTCAGATAACCATATTCATTTAAATTTCTCTTTCAAAATATAAGTCGGGGCGGCTAGGTGGCGCAGTTAATAGAGCACCAGCCCTGGAGTCAGGAGAACCTGGGTTCAAATCCAAACTCAGACACTTAACACTAGCCCTGTGACCTTGGGCAAGTCACTTAACCCCAACTGCCCTGCCATCCCCCTCCAAAAAGACAAAAATAAATAAATAATAAATAAAAGTCATTTCTGAGATATCCCAAACTAGATCATTGGGATATAAAGTGTGCTGGTAAACGTGTATGTGAACGTGCTTGTGCACACACACACACACACACACTCACACAAATTAAGGTGTTTAAAAGCATATGGAGAGCATGTATATTTCCCACTTTTAATACTCTGCTCTTTTGATGAGTAATGCCTGGGACTCAATGAGTCATTAAATTGGCAAAAGGAATCTCAAGAGAAATTTGGAGTATGTAATTAACACAAACACACAGAAGAGCTTGATTGCAATAGACACTCCTCCAAATATCATTAAATGTTTGCAAGTGCTCATGAAGTGTCTTTAAAAGAAGGCAAACAGAGTGTAAACAAATCTGGGGAAAATTACGCTTTACCACTCTGACAAAAAAAGAATGATGCTAGCATATAGCGATAATATATGTTCATGTATATATGTGTGTATATGCATATATATATATTTTCTTTTCTTTTCTTTGCTTTTTGGAGGGCAGTTGGGGTTAAGTGACTTGCCCAAGGTCACACAGCTAATAAGTGTTAAGTGTCTGAGGCAGGATTTGAACTCAGGTCCTTCTGATTCCAGGGTGGGTACTCTATTCACTGCACCACCTAGCTGCCCTGTATATGTGTCTTCTTGTCTCTTATCTTTTCATATTGCTTTGTTATTGCTTTTTAGAGGCAGCTAGTGGCATAATGCAGACAATATTGGATTTGGAGTCAGAAAGACAAATTCAAAACCTGCATAAGACACTTAATAGGTGTCTTTTTTTTTTTTTTGGAGGGAGAAAGGCAGGGCAATTGGGGTTTAGTGACTTGCCCAAAGTTACATAGCTAGTAAGTGTCAAGTGTCTGAAGCAGGATTTGAACTCAGGTCCTCCTGACTCCAGGGCCTGTGCTGTATTCACTGCACTTAAAAGGTGTCAACCTCTCATGTAACTTCCCTCAGCCTTAGTTTCTTCGTCTATAAAATGACTATAATAACAGCACTTCCCCCACAGGGTTGTTGTAAGCATCAAATTAGATAACATAGGTGAAGAGTTTTGTAAACTTTAACACTATATAAATACTATTTGTTGTTATTATCTCCCCCTTATACACAATTATTTTTAAGCTCCATTAAAATAGCATCTGTTTCTGCATTTCTCTCTGGAGTGCCTAGCTGAGTGCTTTACATATGACAGGTACCCATTAATGATTTTTGAATTGGATTAAATCCTCCTATTATATTCAACCCATTTTTCACATAGCCACCAGATTGATAGTGCCAGAGCACAGGTCTTGCTATATTACTCAGCAGCTCAAGACGCTCTAATGGCTCCCACTTGCCTCTGGAATAATGTACATAATTGTTTGTCTTTTAAATCCTTTAATAATCTGACTTTGCAGGAGTAGCTTAGTCAAACTAGCCTAGTTGTTTTCATACATAACATTGCAATTCCTGTCTCAGTCTTTGCACAAACTATCACCCTTACTTTCCTCCATCTCCACAGAACCCATAGCTTCCTTCAAAGTGGAAACCCATCCAGATCCTGGCAATTGCTAGTTCCACCCTTTGCCCCCAGGAAGTTACTTTGTAACTGCTGTGTACATATGAGTGTTCTACTTCTATATTTACAAACTCCAAAATTCCTTTATCTTGTAATCGTCTTTTATCATTCCACTTTTCAATGTGCTTTACAACCCTTTTCTTTATCACCACCGTGATTTTCATTCTCTCTAGCAGTAGACACTGGCTACACTTTCCTCCTTTTTCTACTTTGCCTCTCGGTGAGACTATGTAACTCTACTTTATCCTCTACTCTCAAATGCCTTGTCCTATCTGTGATCACACATTGCCAAAACCCGACCTTAGATTAGTTCTACCAGCCACCTCCTTTTTTTTTTTTCCTTACCTATATGCTGCTGAATCAAGTTAGAGGAAACCACAAAAGTGTGCTAATGTAATGGAAATGCAAATTTAAAGATCTTCCCTGCCCCTAGGCTAAAGTGCACCTGGAGCCTGGGGTGGGAGGCTTGTTTTTCAGTAGATACTTTTTGATTGGCCAGTGAGTCAATAAGGTTGTTACATTCTCTGAGCCAGGAGAAGGCTATATAAGCCCTGATGTGTATTTTTGTTTTTGGGGCTCACTTTGAGAAGTGTTCTGTGATTTGATGTGGATTCTGGGAAGCCGTTGTCCAGAGCCCCCCAGCTTTGAAAAAACCCAGATGTTGAAACCCAGATGTTGTTTGGTATGGATGTAATGGTTGGACAGTTTGGAAATCTGTCTACTTGATCTGTTTCTGGCTTGATAATTCTGTCTGTATTCTGAAGTTCAGGGTGCTGACCTTTTTCCCCTGGACTAGGTAAACGATACATGTCTGACTGATTAAAGTAAGCTTGTTAACCCATTTTGAGTTGCTTTCCTTTATCAAAGCAGATCCAAGAACATGTGTTGGCAGCAAACCCTGAGGATGCTTGGGGTGCTTGCTGCTACAGCTGTGTGTATTATAAATTTATGTTAGTTAATCTCAGGTGGGACTTTGTTGAAGGAGGTAAGCAAACACCCTCTTTCTCCAGAACCAACTTACCCTCCTCTTCACAGCACACTTCAGATCTTCTCTTTCTTAAACCTTCTCACAGACTTTCTCCCTGCTCTGTCAGCTGAGACTATACCTCATAATTCACCAAAATATTGAGGACAATCACTATTAATTTTCGTTTCTATCTTCTTCCTTATCTCACATTATTCAGATATCTCCCCCCTGCATCTCCTCTCATTCAATCTTTCTATAAGAAGTCTTGATTCCATTTCCTCCTGTCTTTTTTTTTTTTTTAGCAGAATGTCCTCCCTACTGTCCCTATTTTATCTTTAATCTCTCCTGGCTACCTAAAAACAGTCCTGTGTCTCCCTCATTTTTTTTTTTTTGCTTTTTTGAGGGGGGAAGGCAGGGCAATTGGGGTTATGTGACTTGCCCAAGGTCACACAGCTAGTAAGTGTTATGTGTCTGAGGTCAGATTTGAACTTAGGTCTTCCTGACTCTAGGGTCGGTGCTCTGTTCACTGCATTACCTAGCCACCCCCTCCCTCATTTTTTTTTTTTTAAACAAAAAACCCTTACTTGATCCTACCATTTCCATTAGCTGTCTTCCAATATCTCTCTTCCCCTTCTGGGTTAAACTTGAAAAATCTGTTTCCACTTAGTATTGTCTAATCCTCTCCTCTCACTCTTTTATAAGCCCTCTGAAATCCAGGTTCCAACTTCATCATTCAACCAAAACTGTCCTGTCTGACTATTTGATGATCTCTTAATTGCCGAACCCTATGGCCTTTTCTCAGTCTTCATCCTTGACCTTGCTATAAAATTTGACACTGTTGATCAGTTTCTCATCCTGTAGGCTCCCTCCTATCTGGATTTCAGGAACCACTCTCTTGGTTCTCTATCTGTCCAACCAGTTCTCATTTTCTTCATTGGTTCTTTATTCGTGGTGGAGCCAGTACTTCTGGGTGCTCCCCAAAGCTCTGTCCTGAGCCCTCTTCTCTTTTCACTCTATGCTATGTCACTTGACCTCATCAGCTTTAATAATGGGTTCCAATCATCATTTCTCTATCTGTGATTCTCAGATATACATATCTACCCCTAGTCTCTCTCCTAAGTTACACTTACACACCATTTACCATACCCAAAATCCATCTGGAGTTTTATGCAAAGAATTAAATCCAAGATTATAATAACAAGTTTTGTTTTGTACACACTGAGTTTAAGATGTTCTTGGAACATCCTATTGGAAAAGAGAGAGATGCAAGAGTAGAGGTCTGGAGACAGGTTAGGAACGGATGTATAGATCATGTGCATTGAAATGATAATTGAATCTATGAGAGTTGATGAGATCACCAAGGGAGATAGTATATATAGAGAAGAGGGGCAGGGCCTTGGGGGATACCCAGAGCAACAGGCATGACCTGGATGAAAACCCAGCAAAGAAGAATAGGGGGTGGACAGACAGGTAAGAGGAGAACCAAGAGAAAGCAGTGAAACTAAACTCTAGGCAGGAAAGAATATGCCTAGGAGTGGAGGGTTTCCATTCAACTCTTCCCATGATAACCAGAAGAGAATTTCCTGAAAGGGACCATATTAGTACTAGCTCCCAAAAACCTTTGGTGTTCTCTCCCTTGCTAGTCTGTCCCTTGGAAAATGAGGTGCCACATTAGGTGTCCCCTGGCATGACAGTATCCTATAACTCCTTACATCCAGCTGGGTTGAGGCGTTAATGTTTAGGTGGGCTGAAGGACCAAACCCTGCATGTTGTTGAAGTTTTACCAGATCCAAAGCTTCTTCTAGGAAAGGGTGTTGCCATTATTGTTCCATCTAGCAAGGGGGTAGGCTCTGTGGTTTCAGTACCAGGTTCAGAGCGCCTGTTTGCACTGATAACCACACTTACTTAACTGTCCTGATCTGCTATCCAAATTTCACCAGTTTATCTGTCCATGCCTGTATGGGGGTGTGGTGGGGGACACCCAGCAGTCAAGCTTGATGCCCTTTGGGCAAGTTCTTTCCTAAAGGTTCTCTAATTTCCATGAGATAAGTTGGCTAAAGAGTAGCAGACTGGCAGAGGGGGTCAATAGGAATCGAGTCTATGAGATCCATCACTCGGAGGAGCTTCAGTGTCCTACTCCTCAACTTGCTGCAACCTCCCTTCTTTGTCCCCCCCCCCCCAAAAAAAAAGAAAGATAAACTATGGTTCCCATCAAGGCTTCTAATTGGTTTATTAACTGGCTTCATAAAAATCATTTTGTGATCTATAATGTTCCCAAACCGCTGGAGCTCTGTTGCAGGAATAAACTCCAGGCTGCCCTCATTATTCCACAGCCTGATTCATCAGGCTCCTGTCTAAACTTCTGCATCTGCTCAAGGTTCTTGGTGGTAAAAACCTGCTTTCCTCTGTGTTCCTCACCCTCTGGGAGGTTGTAATAGGGTAAGCCTGAGTCTCACAGGACTGGGCCAGCCTTCATCTTCACCCTTCCTTCCAGTCTCTTACTTTATAGCTCTGATCTCAGTAAAGATTCAACACAAATTCCAATTAAGATCAGGGGGCTAGAGACCATACTTCCCACCTGTGCTCTACTGGTTTCCATCCCATTTATTGCTATAGTTCAATTGTGTCTGATTCTTCATGATTCCATTTGGTGTTTTCTTGGCAAAGGTACTGGAGTGTTTTTGCCATATCCTTCTAAAGCTAATTTTACAGATGGGGAAACTGAGGCAGGGTTAACTGACTTGCCCAAGGTCACACAGCTGGTAAGTATCTGAGGCCAGATTTGAACTCAGGTCCTCCTGACTCTAAGGCCAGTGCTCTATTCACTGCACCACCTGGCTGCCCCTTTTACCCTATTGGTATCCTTTTTCACATTGGTTTTTACCAAGTCCACTTGGCACCCCTCTGTCCTCATGGTACAGTCCTTAGAACCAAAGAATTCTATTTCTACTGTGTTTCCCCGATAATAAGACACTGTCTTATTAAATTTTTTGGACAGAAAAACACCAGAGGGCTTATTTTCAGGGGAGGGCTTATTTTAATGAACATTGACAGCAATTTTAATAAACAGGTAAATGTGAACAAAAAATGTACCTTTATTCAATAAGCAAATCACTGGGGAAGAACAGGATGACGCGCTCACTGCTGTAGCTCTGATTGGATGCAGCTCGGAGCGCGGCGTGTGTTTCACCCGGGGTGGGAGGGGGACGGTGCATTCAGAGGATACTGTAATGTAGCGTGTAGCGCAGGGGATCACCTTCACTACAGTAGCAATCTCAATAGGGCTTATTTTTGGGGGAGGGCTTATTTTAGAGGAATCTTACACAGTAAGGGGAGGGCTTATTTTCGGGATAGGTCTTATTATCGGGGAAACACGGTAATTGCTGGATGCAGTGACCCAACTTATTTCCCCTTTCTTTATGCTGACAACCCAGTAAAACTATTCATGATAAGTCAGGGATTTTCCACCTAGCTTTATTTTAACTGAATTGTCCTTTTCGTCCTTCAACCAGCATGTCAATTATGACACCATTTCCATCAAATCTTGCCATCTACACCAAAATGTTGTAAGTTAGGCCAGACTCAGGTCTAGAAGTTCAGGTTCAATACTGAAATGAAATGAGACACTTATGTCAATCTAACAGTAACAAAAATAGGCTTCCTTATTCATAGCAGGGAAAGAATACTGACTTAGGGAGATGTGGCTCCACCCCTTTTTATCTTTGAAAATATCTTAGCTCAAATATTAAAAAAGTTAACATTTTCATGTACACTGTAGAATGGAAAAGAGGACCATATCTGAAAATATGAATCTCTGCTTCATACCACTAAATTTTAAGGATGTATACGTAAAATAAGTTCCATGCTTTAAAAAATTATGCTGTCTGTGCTCTCTTGTGAACTTCCTTAGTCTCTTCTATAAATCTTAAAAAATATCTTAATGACACTCTATTTTTTTATTAAGCAATTGGGGTTAAGTAACTTGCTCAAGTTTACATGGCCTAGTGTTTCTGGGTGGGTGCTAAGTGTCTGAGCCCGGGATTCGATTTCCAGGTCATCCTGACACTGGAGCCGGTGCTCTTACTCGCTGTGCTACCTGGCCGCCCCCAGAACCCTCTATTTTAATCATTATTACTAATCTCCTCTTCCCCAATTAAAAAATGAAAGAAAAAAAACCTTAAGTAAAACATAATTGACAATGGACATGTCAAAAAATGTTGTTTCTTTTTTTGCATACCGGATTCATTACCAGTCTGTCAGGAGACATGGATGATCATTACATTGTATTCTTAAATTTTTCAAAGTTGTTTTTATTTACAATGTTGCTATTCTTTTATCAATTGTTCTCCTGGTTTTACTGGCATCCACACAATACTCCTTCTGGGAAGCCATACCACGTAAGAAAAAGTATTTAAAAAAGAAAAGAAAGAAAATAAAAAGAGGAAAAATCAATATAACCAATCAATGTATTGAAAAAGTTAAAAAACACGTGTGATGTGCAACACCAGTGCATCTCCCAAATCTATAAAGGGGTGGCTTGAGAGGATGATATATCTTTTTTTCTAACCATGCTTATTTTTCATAATTTTGCAACATTCACAATTAATTAAAATGTGTGTGTGTGTTATTCTTTCCATTTACATCATTATGGTCATTTTGATATTTTTTTTCTTGGCTCTGCTTATTTCACTCTGTATCAATTAATGTAGATCTTTCCATACTTTTCTGTATTCATCATATTCATCATTTCTTACAGCACAATAATATTCCATTATACTCATGTACCAGAGTTTCTTTAGCTATCCCCTCAATTGATGGGCATCTACTTTCCCCCCTAAGTATTAGCCATCAGAAAAACTGCTGCTATAAATATTTTGGGGTATGTGGAGATTTTCTTCTTGTCAGTGGCTCCCTTCAGATATAAGCCTTATAGTGGAGTGTCTGTGTCAAAGAATATGAACGTTTTAGTCACTTTATTTGCAAAGTTCCAAACTGCTTTCCAATATAATTGTATTAGTTCACTATTAAATACCAATGCACTTATCTTCTCAACCATTCCAACATTGACTAGTGCTGTCTTTTGCCACCTTCGACAATTTGCAGGGTGTGAGGTGGAATTTCAAGATCGTTTTGATTTGCATTTCTCTTATTATTAGTGTTTTAGACCTAATTTCATGTGGTGGCAAATATTTTGCAATTCTTTTGAGAATTGGCTATTCAAAACCTTTGAGTGCTTATCAATATAGGTGATGTCAGTTGGTCACATATACACACAAACTTATCTGTTAATTCTTTATATATCTTGGTTACTAAACCCTTATCTGAGAAACTTGATACCAAGATTTTTCCTGCTCAACTATTTCCCTTTTTATTTTAGGTGAATTAATTTTGTCTGTGTAGAAGCTTTTCAGTTTCATGTACTTAAAGTTATGTATTTTATCTTTTGCAATTACCTCCATCTCTTGTTTGATTAAGAATCCATCTCCCATCCATAGCTATGAAAGGTAAATGACCTGCTTCTCTTCTAAATTTAAAAAATAGTATAATCTTCAATATTAAGGTCAAATATTTATTTAGAAGGTGTTGTGGAATATGGTGAAAGGTACTGGTCCAAACCCAGTTTCTGACGGACTTTTGCAGTTTTCCCAGCAGTTAAAAAAATCAAATAGGAAGTTATTTTTTGAGCAATTCAATTTTTTGTTTTATTGAACACTGAATTATTGAGTTCCATTGCTTCTGATTCTCCTTTACCTCTTCTTCTCTATTTTTTTAAAAAGCAATTGGGGTTAAGTAACTTGCTCAAGGTTACACAGCCAGTTGTTTCTGGGTATGGTGCTAAGTATCTGAGCCCGGATTCAATCCCCAGGTCGTCTCGACACTGGGGCTGGTGCTCTTACTCGCTGAGCCACCTGGCCGCCCCTCTTCTCTATTTTTTTAAAACCAATACCAGATAGTTTTAATAACTCCTACTTTATGATGAAATTTGAAGTCTGTAAGTGCTTTTCCTTTTTTGGCCCTACCTCTTTTAATAATTTCCATTAATATTCTAGATTTTACAAAGATGAATTAATATTTATCAGGTTTAGAAATTATACTTTTGATAATTCAAATTGCATAGCATTGAAAGTATAGATTAATATTGGTAGTACTGTCATTTTTATTATATTAGCAAGGTCTAGCCATGAGCACTGATATTCCTTCAGCTATTTAAAATGTTATTTCTGTGAGGAGCACTTCATGACTAGATCTATAAAATTGTTTTGCATCTTTGGTAGATTGATCCTCAAATACATCATGGATTTTGGAGTTATTTGGATTTCCCTATTATTCCTTTTAGATTTTTATATTGTTGTATAGAAATAAAATTGATTTTTGAGTTTTTCTTCTGTAGCCTGCAACGTTGCAGAAGCTATTAACTTGATTAGTGTCTTTACTGATATCCTAAGTTGGGATCAGGAAATGGGGATAATTTTATCTTCTCTTTACCTATCTTTAATTTCCTTCTGGTTTTACAGTTATTGCTATAATTTCCAGAACTATATCAAATAATAGCAGGAAGAGTGGACTTCCTTGTTTTACTCCATTTATTGGAAAAGCTTCTGGTGTATCCCTATTGCATATGATGCTTATTTGCTTTTAGATGCTTTTTATATTTAAAAAAAAGGCCCTTCCATACATAAATTAGTGTTCAACTTTGTGAAAGGCTCCCCTCTGCCCCTGCATCTGAGATAAAAATATGGTTTTAGGTGTTTTTGTGTTTAAAATTATTATATTCTTTTCCTAAAACTGATAAAATTCTCCTTTGAATTCATTAGGACCAGCCTGTTTGTCTCCCCCAGCCTCCCTCATTTCCCCTGGTAGTTCCTTTACATTTAGTTCTATTTCCTTTTCTGATTTTTAAAAAATTATTTTTATTATATTAAGATTTTATTTAATCTTTGTCAGTTTGGGTATTTTATATTTTTTAAAGTTTTCCTCTATTTTATCTTCTTGGTTTTTTTTTAAACCATATAAACATGTATAATAAGATTCTGATTAATCATTATTTCTTCTGGTTTTGTTATGATTGCACCTAGCTTATTTTCTCTTTTGTTGATTTTCTGCCTTCCTTTTAATCAGTTTGGTTAAAAGCTTTTCAATTTTATTAGTGTTTTCAAAGAATTAGCTCTTAGGTGATCATTTCTGTAGTCTTTTGGCTTCCAGTTTATCTAATCATTTAATTTTTAATATTTCCCACTTTTGTTCTCATTTTAGGTTTGTTAGTTAATTAAAAAATTCATAATCAATTCAGTCTCTTCTCCTATTTTGTTAATGTGTTTAAGGAATATGATTTTTGCCCTGAGGACAGCTTTAGCTGCAGTTCAGAAATTTTAATGTACTGTTTGATCATTATAATTTTCATAATTGTTTTTATGATTTGTTCTTTGAGCCCATTCAGTATTTAGGATTTATTGTTGTCTCCAAATGAGTTTGTGTCCTTTGTGGTCCTTGAATTGGTTCCTGTTTTGATTGTTATGGCCTGTAAAAGATATTACTATTTCTGCCTTTTTGCATTTGTTTGCCATATTATCTCTTTTCCCTAATATGTGGTCAATTTTTTAAAAGTTCCATGTGGTGCTAAGAAAAGTATATTCTTCTATAGTTCTATTTAGAAGATACCATAAGCCTTTTAACTCTAGTAGATCAATTTGTTCAGTTCCATATTTTCCCTTTTATCTGTTAGACTTTTCCAAAATTGAGAGGGATATTGAAATTTCTTGTGACTATTTTGTTTACTATGTTTTCATGTAGCTCAGTTAACATTTCTTTTATGAATCTGGAGCATATAAATGTAATTGACTGTTTTCTATAGTTCATTTCAGTATAGTATAGTTTTATTCCCTTTTGTTCTGAATGTTTTTGCTTTGCCTGATAGCATGATTGCAACCTGAGATTTTCTGGATTCACCTGATACATAGAACATTTTTTCCCCCAACCCCTCACTTTTATTCTATGTATGTCTTTGTTTTGTAAATGTTTCTTGTAAAAAAAAAAATAGATTGTAGGACTTTGCTTTCTTATGAATTTGTCACTAATTTTTATTTTATTGAACTGCTTAATCCATTCATATTTAAAATTATGAGTTAGGTTAATATTTTTCTCCATTTGTCTCTAATATTGTTTGTTCCTCACTCTACCCCAAAGTATGATTTTTCCCTCTTCCATTGCAAAACATTTCTTCAGTTATTTTAACTCAATGTTTTTCTTTCTTTCTCATACTTAATTACTCATTTAGTTTCTGTAATCCTCATGGGATTAAAACTTGAGTTATTACTGTTTTGGATTCTCTCTTTTAAAGTTTGCCATTCCTGTGTAACTTTTGTCCCTTGGTCCCTTTTTCCCTATTGTGTGTTACTCTGAAAAATACTAATTCCTGTAGGTGATAGGGAAGATATTGTCCTGTGGTGGGACTATGCGTGATCGTGCAGTTCGTTACTGGTCCTGTAGGTGATAGGGAAGATATTGTCCTGTGGTGGGACTATGCGTGATCGTGCAGTTCATTACTGGTCATTACTTTCCCCTTTCTAACCTTTTCCCCATTGGCCTCAAATTCTCTTCCCTGTGTCCATGCCCTTCCACTCTTCTGGCTGTCAGCTGTTCCCAGAGCTTCCATTTCCTTCTATGTAAGGATGAGTACTCTCTCTAAGCACCAAATTCCTGCAGATAATGCCCATTTTAAGGTCCTCATCTCCCTCTAAAGATGATCTTTTCCCACATGGCATCCACCAATTGTACCCTTTCCAACATTTAAATAAGGTTCCCTTTTTCTTCCTCTTTTATCTCCTCATCCCTTCTCTTCTTTCTGAGAGACTACAGCAGTTATTTCCCACTGTTGGCTTTTGACTTGGTTAGGGTACACTACGTATTTCCTTCTTGTTTTTTCCTCCCTTGTTCTCTTTATATGCACCCTCCCATTTTATCATTTAGTCTCACAAAAATCACCGATTTACCTCAAGACCGGGTGTTGTGAGGTTTGTCATCATGTTACAGCATATTTCTGCACTAAGATTTCTATTAACTTCTGCATAAACCCTTGTCTCCTGTGTACATCTAGAAAGAAGTTTCTTAATAATCTTTATTATTTTGTTCATTTCTGTTGTCTGGGGTTTTTGAGAAATAATCTCTTCAGGTCTGGTTTTCTTTCTAAGAATATTTTGAACTTTTATTGTTGAATGTTCATTTCCCTCCTTTCTTCACCCTCTCCCCCCATCACAAAAGGGTTTAGATTTGTTTGGGCTGCATTTTGAGCTCCATTGCTCTTTGGAACACATTATTTCCAGCATAGATTCGGAATAGTCTTGTTATCCAACTTTCCTTTCTTTTATTTAAAGGTCTTTTTTCAGGTTGCTAGTAAAAATTTTTGGTTCTAAATAGAATTTTAAAATTTAGCCATTGTCTTGGAGTTTTCAGTCTCCCTTCTCCCCTTCTGGAGATGATCTCTGGATTTAGTTAGCATTTTGTTTTCTGTGTTCAGAAGTTCTGGGTGGTTTCCTCATATTCATTGTTCTTATATTATGGTGTTCAGGATTTTTTACTTGCTGCCTTCTGGCAGACATGTAATTTTTAAGTTATCTTTATGTACCTTGTCTTTGAGATGAAAATATACTTTGTATGGAGATCATGCTTTCTTTTAATGCTACTGCTTTTTGCTTATTTCAGAGTGTCAATTTCCATTTATCCATTATCTATGTAGTTTGGATCAGTTATCCTTCCTTTTGGTTCTTTGGTGAGACTTTCCATCATAAATTCAAGTTTTTCTATCTGCCAATTATTTCAGCTGTGCAAGTCATAAATTCTGCTCTCACAATTCTCATTTCCCTTTTAAACCATTCAGGAAATGTGTTGTGGTTTCATGTTCCCTTAAAAATCCAAAGGGACCTTTGACTCATCAGGCATATCATTTTTTCTTTGTCTTGCATATTTATTCATAGATTTCTGAACTCTTTCACTATACATGGAGGCAATATTTCTGTCTGCTCTTAATGTCTTCTCTGTTGGTTTATTGAATTACACTCAAGGTCTTTGAATTTTTTTCTTTCTGAGCTTGGTAACTTTAATCTTTTCTTCCTTATTTTCCCTTTTGATGGTGGTTTTCCTAGGGGCTATATTTTAAAGCATCTCAGCCTCTTCCCATACTGGGCAATTCACGGCTCACCAGCCTAGATCTTGGAGGTGGGGGACAGAACTGGCCTCATATGGATGCTGGATTCTTTCCCTCAGAATTAGTGGAGTTCCACATAGCATTCCATCCCCTAACCCTCTCCGCCCCTGCCCCCCTTCTGTTAAAAAGACTAGAGCTGAACAGGAACGCTGAATTATAAATATTGAAGAAACTTAAAAAGCCAAATACAAGGAACTAAGTGGAGAGGAATTCATAAGGAAAAACTATATATTCTAAAGGTGGATGAGGAAAGGCAAATAATACAAGAACCCTAATGTCATCAGGATAGTCATAAAGCTAAATAAATGAGACAAATTGCCTAGGATTGGTTTATTATGAATTGAGAATGTTTGAAGAAAGAAAAAGCGTGCAGAGAAAGTTTACATTAAGGGGGAAAAAAGAGAATGAAGGATGGGGTGAACTTAGAATCTTTCTGTCCCCAGTGTTTAGCACAGAGACTGGTACTATGTACACTTAATAAAATGTTTTTTGATGGATTATTTTATGATTTCTTGAAGTACAATGTTCGAGTTTTTGTTTCGTCATGGTTTTCAGGAAGTCTGGTAAGTCTCAAATTATCTTTCCTTACCTTTTTTCCAAGTCAGATATTTTGAAAATGTTCAAAATATATTTTGTTGTCTTATTTAGTCCTTTGCTTTATTCTTTTTCTTATACTTGGATAAGATTTTTCTACCTTCTAAGTTATTTTCCTTTCATTTTTTTCTACTTCAAACCTCAATTAATAATTTTCTTTAACACCTCGATTAATTTCTTCCAGTCATTCTGTAGCTTTTGTTGCTAAGTCACTTTATTTTTCAAGGTCCTACTTGTAGGTATGATGGACTGCCTTCTGGGTTACCTCACTTGGGTGTCATTTAACAAATAGCATTTCTTCTTTGGGTTCAAAGTTTTCTTCCGTTTACTTCTATTTTCAGTCTGTTCTTGATGTGGGATGTTGTGATTAGGCCAACCCTCTCTGGCTTTCTTGTATGGGTTGGGTAGGCCTTGATTGATCTTAACCTTATTGTAGTCTGGATGCTTCCACTCCTGTTCTTCCAAGCATAGCTGGCATTGGGGGCTCAATCCTTGGTTTCTGAATCTCCTAGTGGTCTACTTAGGATTCTAAATTTGATTAGAACCTCACATGATCTCTAAATTTGGGAGTTGGTTTCATCATACCCCAGTGAGATGTTGGGAAATTAGATTGGTTTTAACTATATGGGCCTCTGCCATTAGCACCCCGCCGCTGTTAGCCTGTCAACTATGTGTTTCCCAGTGCTCAAAGGAATGAACAATTGGGCTACCTTTCTATGAAGCAATCTTTGGGGACCTTTTCTGTCCTTGCTTCTTTCAGCTCCCCGATAACAGAGTTGGTAATGGTGTGTACATCCTCCCTTCTTCCCCCTCCTGGCAGCTGACTTCACATTAATTTATAGGAATGCTTATTAGCTTCCCTGGCACAGATCCCTTCTGGTGACTCTGGAGTGAACCCCTCAATCCATCTCTGATGAGCTTTGGGATATATTTTTGTGTAGTACTGGGCTGAATGGAAAAATTTACTTGTGGATTAAAAGAAAAAAAAACTTTATCATTCATTTTGAGGTTGTCAGGTATTGCTCTGGTTTTTTTCTGAAGAGATGGGATTCTCCGTGATCTTTCTGATCTTAAGCAAAGATAATTCTGTGCTTTCTTTCTCAAGAGTTCTCTAAAGACTTTAGTCTACTTTGTTCTGGCTGACATACAAGGATGTTTTTATCATTCCTTTTCATGTATACAACAAGACTCCTTGGTTTTAGTTAGAAACATGTCAATCTCACTTTTTTTCTCTTCAAATTGGGTATGCTACATGGTGCTGTTCAAAGAACACAGGATCTAGATTAAGCAGTCCTGGTTTCAAATCTTACCATTGATACATTACTAATGAGCAAATCTCTTGAACTTTGATTTCCTCAGATGCAAAAAACCCCTGAACTATATGGCCTCTGAGGTCTCTTATAGATAACTTTAAGCCCAAACACTTGATTATAGTATTTATGTAGGATATGTCAGTATCATGCCCATTTCAAATTAAGGTAAATGAGTGACTTAGGGCCAGATTCATTTAGGTTAAAATGTTTTAGGATGCCACCTTTGACTCTGACTTGTACCTTTTAAAACAGTTTCATTATTTTCCCTCAGGAATGACACTGGCTAAATGGATTCATTTCTATAATTATTCTTCAAAACTGGTAAGGGTTTTATTTTCAAGATGCAATGAAGTTGGGGCGGCCAGGTAGCACAGTGAGTAAGAGCACTGGCCCAGTGTCGGGATGACCTGGGGATCGAATCCGGGCTCAGACACTTAGCACCCACCCAGAAACACCTGGCCGTGTAACCTTGAGCAAGTTACTTAACCCCAATTGCTTAGGGGCAGCCAGGTGGCTCAGTGAATAAGAGCACCGGCCCCAGTGTCGGGATGACCTGGAATCGAATCTGGGCTCAGATACTTAGCACCACACCCAGAAATAACTGGCTGTGTAACCTTGAGCAAGTTACTTAACCCCAATTGCTTTAAAAAAAAGATGCAATGAAGTCAAACCCAAATGAATTTTATTTCAAGAATGAAAATGAGGAAATTCTTTAAAAACTGTACAAATGAAAAAAATCATTTCAATTGATAAAATATCATTTCATATCTTGGCTCTGTTATTTACTACCTGTGTCTCCTTGGGCCAAGTCACCTCATCTCTTGGATTGTCTCCTTGGTAAACACTGGTGAAATGAAGAGGCTGGACTACATGGTCTCTAAGGCCCCTTTTTAATTTTCAATCTATGATCCCATGAGATATTTAAAATATTTATGTATAATGAATAAACACATCTTTCTTTTATAGCATTTCTATTAAAAATAACATGCAAATGAGATAAACAATCATTTAGGTACTCAGGGAATATATTTCCTAGAAACTTCTGAAAGGACTCTTCGAATTGATTTGAATTTTTTAATATGCCAAAATGTGGCTTTGTGATTCCCTCAGTACAGAGAACTCAATATGGGAACTCCCTCCACTATGGCATATTCCAACCTTGCAACACCTTAGTTAATCTGTTCTATTGAGTTTCCTGAGGCACAAAAGGGTTAAATAAGTGCTGCTGGTTCACACAAGGGTAGGAGACAGGATATGAATCCAGGTCTTGACTTGAAGCCCAAATACTTCAACCTCCTACTACTAGCTCTATTTTTAAATCTTTTTTTTTTTTTTTTTGCTTTTTGGAGGGCAATTGGGGTTAAGTGACTTGCCCAAGGTCACAAGGTTAGTTTTTGTGTCAAGTGTCTGAGGCTGGATTTGAACTCTGGTCCTCCTGCCTCCAGCCACTATTTTTAAAAAGATATGCCACATTTCCTTAGAATTTAACCTATATGAAATCTAAAATTCTTGAACTTGGTTTCACTATAATTATTTATAACAATTTACTTTTCTCAACTCAGTTTTAAGTATTCTTTATTGCTATTTTATGGAGTTTGTTTCAACATTCTTTGCTTATGATAAAGAACAAAACATATTAAGTACGTATGAATGCATGAAAAGCCAATAAATTTCCAGCATAGAAGTAAATTCTTGAATTTAAATAATCACTGTAAGTTTGAACAGATTGCAAATGTATGAAAGCAAATACTTCTCACAATCAAACTTGAGTATGCAATTTTAAATGCTTGAGTTCTGCAACTGAATGAAAGAGAAAAGTCAGTAAGAATGTACATGAACAAAATTCACTTGGCTAATTTTCTATTCTTTGGTGGAACAGAGCTTTCAAAAGTTACAAGAACAAATATAAATTATATTTTTGAAAAAAAGTTGAATTTCAAACATATTTGGATTAATTTCCTTGTATTTTAATCTATGGAAGATTAACAAAGCAATATAATGCAAGGCAACATAGCATATAAGATAGAGTTGGCCAAAGAGTCAGCAAAAACTGGGTTTGAGTCAGCTTTGTCATAAGTCACTTAACTTCTCAGTGCTCAAAGGAACTCTCTAAGACTCTTTAAGTTAAAGAAAAGGTTCTGACCTTCATTGGTAAAAGGAACTGTCTCATTTGGAAGTTCCTAATACCAAGGAGATCACAGGTCTAGTTTTTATCTCTAGCCCAATAATGACAAAAATAACAAATAAATAACAGAATCCTACCATTTCTTCTTAATCTGCAGCTTTTTGCAGCTTCAAAAATTAGCACCTTTCTTGACTTTTCTTCCTGTTCTTCTGAGATTCTAGACCTTGGATGCCAGCACCTAGATCACCCAAAAGTTCTTCGAACTTCATTCCTAAGGCCAAATCTGGAAAAGGTAGCTTCCTATTCTTAACAGCTAGAGTACGCTCTTGAAATCCTCTTATTTACTGGTTTATTTCTTCTAAGGCTTACCTCTGTTTTAATAAAGGAAAAGTATGTAATTAGTGGGAAAAGAAGCAAGCCTGACTTTAAATTGTTCATATGGCTCAGCACTCACTCATTGTCACAAATTAATGATTTTACATTTAGGTGCCAGAAAAGATGGATGTAAAATATAGGGTTAGAAAAGAAACAATAATTTGTACAAGAAACATGAAATAAAATTTTTGAAACTCAATGACAATGAGGTTGCTTTCTAGAGATGAACTCCAGATGCTTTAACTCAACAAAAAAAGGGGTGGCTAGGTGGTGCAGTAAATAGACCACTGGCCCTGGAGTCAGGAGGACCTGAGTTCAAATCTGGCCTCAGATGCTTAACACTTACTAGCTGTGTGACCTTGGGCAAGTCACTTAACCCCAACTTGCCCTGCCTTCCCCCCTCCAAAAAAAAAAAAAAGAAAATAAATTAACAAAAAAAAAGAATAAGGAACCTGAAATGTATCATGGTATCACTTAATTTGCAGATATGGAAAAAACAGCTTATGCTGGGGAAACAGATGGAATCTAAAGGGGGTAGGGGTTAAATTTTGAAAAATGTGACATTCAGTTTAATAAAAAAAAGTTTTGGTTAAATTAAGCCACTTTAAAAATGATCATATACTCATATCAAGCAGGAGAGACACTGTACAAGCTAAGTCATTTGACTTCTTGCTAGGGTTTTAAAATACAAAGGTATTAATGTTAATTTTTCTTTTAAATTAGAGGTCGTGTTTAAATTTTTGTATTGTTTTAATTTTCCTCTTTTTAGCTAAAGGACAGGGGCAGATCACCTCTCCTAAGTCTTAAAATTGCAGAGAAAGTACTGAGCCACACTTGTAGAGTTTCTACATATGAAATGGAGGGTTAAGTTCCTATACGAGTGAAATCACAGGTCAAATCTCTATTCCCTACAGTAATAATTTAAAACATTTAAAATTAGTTATAATGTGTTGGGGTATGGTGAAAAGAGTGCTGAATTTGTTGTCATAAGGCCAGAGTTCAAATTCTGTCTCTGACATTTACAATAGTGTTAGGACAGTTTTTACTTTCTTTATCAAGGTGTATAAAATTGGGTTAAGTGACAAACTCTCTGGTCCTTGGTTTCATGTGTAAAAGAGAGGGCTGGATTACTGTGACTCCATCCAGTTTTAGATCTCTGTTCTTATGTGTATTTATCCTTGTTGAGATAAAAATGACAATCTAGGTGCAGAAAAACGGACTATTGCTTAGTCTATTTTGATTCTGGCTCAAAATGGAGATGTTTAATTAAAACTGGCCTTTATCATATGCCCTTAACAGGAGGATGCATTTTTGTTTTGAAGCATTTCAAATAGTTAAGCTATAATTATGATATAATAGCTAATGAATGGCATTTTGGTCACCTACCTATAAAATAAAAGCTTTTGTCAAAAGGTTCAGAGTAAGAAATGAAAGACTAAATAAGGCCTTGAATAGCTTTATTGAAATCTGTATAAATAAACATGCACATTTCAAATGTAAACTCAAGTGAACTCAAGTGCAGACAAAATTTTAACCTCTGTCATGCAGGAGGTTAGTTTACATTAGAAAAAAAAAAAACAAACCAAAAAAAAAAATCCAAAAAGCAGCTTTAAAATACCAGGATGAAACACCAGTTTTAATATCAAGGTATAAAGCAAAAGCCATGTTCAACATACCTCGTTTATCCTGGTCAAATGCATCTTTTCCCCCTCTTTTTAACTTTAATGCTAACATAAATAAATAATTTACCAAAATGTGCACTCACAGAGTGAACTTTTATTTACAATACACAATTTATAACCTATTGTATTTGATTAGTTCAAGTGAAGAACATCATACTTTTTGCTTCAGTAACAGTGGGACACAAAGCAATTCCTCAGCTCATAGGTAGGTATGTGAAGTGTGTCCCAGCACTTAAAAGATTTCCTATTAAAGGCAGTATTGTATGCCAATCAACAATACATTCTTTCAACTAGATCAAAGGGAAAGCAGCAAATAAAAAAATGATTAAAATGTTCACACATATTTTTGGCATCCTGAATCCTTGAATGTGGTTAACTAAGTCAAATTCAAGGTTTGTATGCTGTATATGCTGTACAGGCTCTGACTCTGGAACATGCAAATGCCAATTCTCTTATAACAAGTTACCTTCTGAGAAAAGCTGTAAGGCTATGGTGAATTCCATCAGGAACACACAAAGAAAATTAACAGACCTACCTTTAAAGCCAATTGTCCATTAATGATTTAAAGGCAAGTGTATGAAAAAAAAAATCTCATCTATGTTTGATGTACAGTTATTACTATGGATATAGAATACTATTAAGTCTGACCTTATTTTATAATAATTGGGAGAGCTGAAAGTTGCCAAACTATGGAAAAATGGGGTGGAGAAAAATGAGCAGCACAAATTTAAACTTTGGACTGACACCAGATTAAAGTTATGCATTTCTTATAAGCAAGTTAAGAATTTTAATGTCTAAGTAATAGATCCAACAGCAATAAGGAATATTTAACTGAAAAATGACTTCATATGCAGTGAGAAATCTAGAGTCTGCTCCACAGCAGCAGTGAGATGGACATAATATTCTTGATATTTAATGATACCACAAAGAGAAATAATCTTTCTGAGCTTATTTCTTCCATCATGATTCAGTTTTTCTTAATAGGCCAGCTTGATTATTAGGGAACGACTTGAAAATTTGGTTTTCCCAGAAACACTACTGCAGTATTTATGCTGCATTTACTAGTGCAGCTAAATAGCATAGTAGTATGAATGGTTGCCTAATATACATGAATAAGTTCATCCAAAAACTAGGTTTAGTCATTGTTTTCTTGCAGTATTAATAGAGTAAATTAAATGACCAACATCCACAAATTTAACATTTGTCATCAGTTAACTCACATCCAAAACAATTAAAGAAACATAATTCATCAAAACAGCAGCAAACTTAAAAGGGGTTTATTTGTGATTTCCTATATATATTTAGCTTGTAAATACAAGACTGTAAATGTATTAAGAGACAATTTCTGTTAAAGTTTTCATTGTGTTTCACTTCAAGTACTGCACAAGTTAAAATCTGATAAAGGATTTACATTCTCTTATTTGAAACTCCCCATCTCAGACTTCTGTTTTAATGTGGTGGGTAACTTCATTATTTCAACAAAAACCACCTGCAGGAAAGTCTTTCTTTTATGGCTTCTAGGACTTTCGTTAGTTAGTGTGCATACAGTTTTCATTTTCTAGATCATTGTCATTCTCATTGCTATCTTCATCACTTTCTAATGGGATGCCTGTGGCAGCTGAAGCACCGTGTTTAGTTTCTCGGTCAAGGGGGAAAAAGCCAGTTCCACTGAAAGTGTCCTGTCTCTGGTAGAAGAGCACATACGCTGCTTTGGACTGTGGGAGCAAACACACAGACAGACAGACACACAGACAGACAGACAGACAGAGAGTGTTAACACAGTAATGATTTTCAGATGGTGGCTGATATGGGTTGAGAAGCAAGATGAATTCACTAAGTGAATTGTATGTGACTTAATGAAGGCAGACAGTATAAAAAGGAATTTAGTTAACTGAGGCACTCAGAACTACTTTAAAAAACATCTAATGGACTAAAACTTACCATTGTATATTTCCTTTCTAGTAATAAGATAAAAACCACTGAGTGAGGAATCCTATTTACATAAATAAAAACTATTTCAGACTCATTACTATACCATCAAATTACTAAATAACAGAATTTTACTGTAAATGTAATTAAGGGCAAACAAAAACTAGTTCAGACTTAGATTAAAACAACATCTAAAATATGTACTAAATATTGATTATATACATATATAGCCCTGTTCAGGAATTAAACTCAGAAAGCAAGCTGTAGTTCCTGACCTAACAGAATACTTTGAATTTTAGAATTGGAAAGGACCTTCCTGATTACCAACTCCCTCATTTATCCAAATGAAGGAACTGATGGCCAGAGCTATAAAGTTACTTGAGCTGTCACATGGAAAGTAGAAGATAAAAATCAGGAAAGCTAGAATTCATAGTGTGACTCTATGTCTCAAGAAATATAAAACAAGAAATATGGCAATAAAGGCATTACATCCCACTCATATACATAGCATTTTTAGAACCAAATTCACTGAAAACCCTGGGTGACAAAGAAACACACAAAGGACAGCAATATAAATCACCTTAATGGACATATTCTTTTAACTGTGTGGTGCTTTCAGTCAGAAAGCATCCTACTAATTGAGGACAAAATTGATTATTTATTAGCTTCTAAGGCTAATAAATCATCAATCTCTAATGTCCTTTTCTCAACCCTCACTGTTCTTGACCTACCTGCCACTTTTGGCACAGCTGATCCCCTCTGTACTGCTGGCCCTGATGCTCTCTGGGATCTGGTGACGTCGTTCTTTCCTGGTTCTCCAAACTTTCTCTGTACTACCACTTACTTTTCTCTGGTGGATAATCATTCATTTTCATACCCACTAACTGTGACTGAGACCTCCAGCATCTGACTTGGGTCCTCTTTATTTTTTTTCTCTCTCTCTAACATTCTCTTACTTGGTAACCATCTTGTCAGCTCCCAAGAGTTAAATTAATATATCTTGCCCTATTTTCTCTCTTGTACCCTAGTTTTGCCAATTGCTTAGTCGACATTTCAAAATGAGATGTTCCATAGTCATCTTAAACTCAACCTCTTAAAAACTAATTATATTCTTCTCAAATCCAACCTACCTTCTAAACTCTCCTATTACTACCAGGGATATGACATTCTTGGTATCACGATATACTCTTATAAATTACTACATCTTGGTATTTCTCTTTCCAAAACACACCTTCCACACCTTCTCACAAAACTATCACCCTAGTTCAGGATCCCTTATCACCTCTCACTTGAACTACTGCCATAGCCTCCTGGTTGGTCCCACTGCTTCCTCTAAGGACAGCCTTGTTCCAATCCATCCTGAATATGACTGATTAAGTGGTCTTCCTTGGCACAGGTCTGACCATGTCACCACTCACCCTTTCTCTCCCAGTCTATACTTCAGGGTCTCCCTATAATCCTAGGATCTAATATAAACTCTTTGTCAGGCATTTTAAACTCTTCACAGTCTGGCTCCTTCCTACATTCCCATGCTTCTTATTAGCTTTTCCCCCCTTCGCAAACTCTGTGGTTGATCATAATTGTCCCATTACAGGTAGTCATACATGGCACTCCATTTCCTGCCTTCGTGTCTTTGGTTTGGCTGCTGCTCGGGCTTGCTTGGCTCCCCTTCCTCACCCTCTGGAATCCCTCACTTCTTCTGAAACTCAGCTCAAGTGTCAACTTTTGCACGAAGTTTTTGTAAAGCTCCCTTAGCTGCTACTGCTCTCCCTCTCCAAACTACCTTGTATGTATTTTGTACATATTCGGTTTAAGTTTATACAGACATGTCTCCCCCAGTCAGAAGGGAGATTACTTGAAGCCACAAAAAGTTTTACTTTTGTTTCTGTATCCCTAGCATGTAGGATCTGACAACATTTCTCCTATCCAGGCCAGCCTCTGACAACAATTTGTATAGAGGAAACAAAAGAGGTGCAATCAACACACAGGAGAAGTCAAAGAAGTTAAAGAACAAAGTTTTTAAACGGAAGGGTCATTATGAAGTTGAGGTGGATAATGACTAAGTAAAGGTCATTGGATTTGGAGATTAAAATATCATTGTTTTACCATGGGGATAATTTTTAGAGTGCGGGAAAATAATAACAGGTAAGTTAAAAAAAGTAAAATAATACATACGGAAGAATTAAAATCAAACAATCTCAATGATGTAGTCTTTAATAAACCCAAGGAATAAAAACTTCCTATTTGAGAAAGACTGCTGGGAAAACTGGAAAACAGTTTCGCAGAAATCAAGATTTAAATCACCATCTTACACCACATGCCACAATATACTCACAGCAGAAAAGTCATTTACGTCACATCATTAAAAAAAAAATTCACCCACGAAACTGGAAGATAATAAGATCAGGTACTTTTCACAGCTATGGGTAAGGGGCAAGTTCTTAACCACAAAAGGGATAGATTTCAATTATGTGAAAATGAAAAGCTTTTGTAAAAAAATGAATGCAGTTATGAGCAGGAAGAAGCTGCTGACTGGAGTTATTAAAAAACAACTTTTATCTAAGATCTAAGAGAACTAACACAAGCATATAAGTCATTCCCCAATAAATAAGTGGTCAAAGAATATGAACAGTTCTCAAAAGACTAATTACAAACTATTTATAAAAGATGACTACTAATCCCTAATAGGAGAAATGCAAATCAAAAACAACTCCTATTTTACACCTTAACCAGCAAACTGGCAAAGATGACAGAAGCTGGAAAGAGTCAATGGTGGAGGGGCTGTAGAAAGGTAGGTGCACTACTTGACAGTGAAATGAATTGGTCTCCTAACTCTAGAAAGCCACTTGAATTTAATCTAAGAAAGTAGATAAAACGTTCATACCCTCTGATTCCACGATCCCTCTATTAGGCATAAATATCACAAGAAGTCAAACACAGTAAGGTTTCTGATACAACAAAATAGTCTTATCAGCAATTTTTGTGGGAGTAAAGAACTACACAAAAAGCAAATGTCCACTGATTGGGTAACAACTAAAAAACCCCTACTGGACCTCAATGTAAAGGAATAGTGCTAAACCCATAAGAGAAATGATGAATAAAAAAATATTCAAAGAACCATGGAAAGACATGGGCAAACTGATGAAGGCTGAAGCAAGCAGAACCAGGAAAACAATAAACATCATGTGTGCAACAATGTAACAAATAAAAAAGCACTGTGGTACCGTGGAAACAGTACTAATGCTAGTCAGAAAACCTGCGTTTGAATCTCACTTCTGTAGTTTAATGCCTGTGAGGCCACAGGCAAGTCACTTAATATTCATGTGCCTCAGTTTCCTTATTTGTAAAACGAGAGATTTGGAATAAATTACTCCTAAGATCCCTTCCAGCTCTAGATTTGATGCTATAAATGAAAAAAAAAAAAGACCAAATTGAACAATGTATAATGTATAATTATAGTGATCACAGTTGGCCCCAGGGGAGAGATGAAAAAAATCCTCTTCCCTTCTTTGCAGAGATGTGAGACCATGGGTCTGGAACATTACCTGTGGAGTAAGATTTTTTGATGTGTTGGTTAATTTTGCTAAATTGCATTTTATTCTCTTTTGGTCCTGATTACAAGAGATGGCTTGCTGGATGGAGGAGGGATATATTTGGAAATGAAGATGATGTAAAACGAACAAAAAAAATCAATAAAAAAAGATAAATGAAAAAGAAAGTCATTGTTCAGAAGGTAAGTTCAGTAGAATGGGGAAGAAGCTAGACCCCCAAGGATCATAGGGTTTTTTGAACTGGAAACTCAGAGACCATCTACTCTAATCTGTTCACTTTACAGATGAGAAAATGGAGGCCCAGGAAGATGGAACTGGCTTGGAAGTACTGAACTGAATGAAAGGAGTTAAAAACATATACAAGTGTGCAGTACCTTCTCTAGAAAAGGGGCCAGGAAACTGCCATCTGAGGGTCAGATCTCGTGGCCCAAGAACGGTTTTTATATTTGAAGATACGACACAACTTGATTTAACACAGTGTAAAAACCACTCTTGGCTCCCAGGCAGTACAAAAGCAAGCCGGTGGCATGAGTCTGCTGACCTCCAGCTTAGAATTCTGGCAGGGAAGGAGAGAGAGGGTGGAGAACTGTTAGAAGGATGGTTGGGCTGAAGCAAAATTTCTAAGGGTAAAAGATACATTTCTCTGATAACATCCTTTCATACCACTGGTGCATAATTCCTTGTTTTATGATGTGCTGCAGTCTGCTCATGGTCACATAATCTTCTTTCAAGTTCTCTGAATGATCCTCAGCTTTAATTCTTCTTGGACTATATTATTCCTGGATTTGCAAATATACATCACTTGAATACAGGTTTTCAAAAGGTGGGCCTTTTGTTTTCAGGGCGAAGTTTGGGCTCATTAAAAGATCTGTGTAACTTCCCAAAGGCAATACATACAGTTCACTCTCTTCTTATTCAATCCTGGGTTCTTTTCACTATTTTTCCAAGATACATATATACCGACAGATGAGGTCAACAGCTGGTTCATATAACTTGAGGAAAAAAAACTACTTACTTATTTTAGCAGGTTATCAGAGTTTTATTAAGCAACTGTCCAAATAGGAAAAATAACCTTTTTTATTGGGCAATTTTTTTCTGCTCAATGAATCTAAGCATATTATATATAGCAGTGAACAGGAAGAAAAAGTACTATGGACTAGGGAGATAGACAGGAGGAGGGTCAGGATATATGTTAGGTCTAGATTTTTTCATGTGTAGATAGAGGTGTCCTATTAAAAACACAAAGACTGAAGCAAGGAAATGATTTTAGGTGTTGTCTGAAGGTTATTAAAATTAGGTTGGCTTTAATAGCTGGCCAATCACTTCCTGAGTATGGGTGTATGCACTTTGAGGACAAAGGGGGAGAGAGAAAGGGTACTTAAAGCTACAGGAAAAAGATAGTGTTAAAAGAGAGTTACTAAGGCAAAGCTGCCTTCTCCCTTCTTCCTCATCTCCTGCCATCCATTACTTCCAAATCCCCCTCCTCCCCTCTTCCTCATTTCCAATCACTTAGATGCCTTTTGCCACTATCTCCTGTCATCCCCGTCTCACATGACGAAGTGGCCTTATTCTTTACCAAGGCTAATCCCTTGTTCTTGTTCCAAAGGATACCATTCTATTCTGTCTCCTCCAACAGAGTGCCCCCTTTCTCATTCCTACTCTATCACATGTCTTCAATCTCTGTGTACTCGCTACTTCCCTACTGTCTACAAACGTGCACGTCTCCCCAGTTCTCCAAAACTCTCATGTGATCTTTCCATCCCCATTAGCTATTTATTATCCTGCCCTTGTGGTCAAACTCTTTGAAAGGGCCATCTACAATAGGTGTCTCCACTTCCACTCCCCCCATTCTCTCTTTAGTATCTTATAATCTGGCTTCCAACTACCCCAAAGTTACCAATGACCTCTTAAATGCCAAATTCAATGATCTTTTCTCAATTCTCACTCTCCTCAGCCTCTGCCAACTTTGGCAGGTGCAGGGTTTAGTGTTGGAGTTACTTTCTTCTCCTTGATAACTCTATTCCCTCTAGGTTTTGGGAACATCTTCTCCTGACTGTCCTCCTAGCTATATGACCAGTCCTCAGTCGTCTTTGCTGGATGCTCACCGGGGAAATGCTGCTCCATAGGGCTCTATTCTCATCTTCCTCTAGCCTACTTCACTGGGTGATCTCATCAGCTCCCATCTTTATGCTGATGATTTTCAAATCTACCCATCCTGCCCCAATCTCTCTGCTGACTGCCAGTCTTGCATCTCCAGCTACCTTTCACACATCTTGAACTGGGTATGTCCAGAGACACCTTAAACTCAACATGTTCAAAATGGAATTCATTATTTGTCGCCCTACACCGTGCCTGCCTCTTAACTTCTCTACTACTCTTGAGGGCAATACCATCCTCTCCCCCAGACTCACAACCTAAAGTGTCCTTGCTGTCTCTTACTCCCTTATACCTCCCTCCCCCTCCCATACAATCTGTTGCCAAAGCCTATCAATTTTACCTCTGCAACATCTCTTGACCATGTCCTCTTCTCTTCTCTGATGCTACTACCCTACCCTGGGACAGGCCCTCATCAGCTCATGCTTGGAATATTGGAGTTCTTTGATGGTGAGTGTGCCTCTCCCAACTCTAATCCATCCTTCATTTGGCCACTAAAGTGATTTCCCTAAAGCATAGGGCTAATTATATCACAGACAAAGATTTTGCCTTCACCTTTACCTACTCAATAAACTCTACTGGCTCCCTATTGCCTTCAGAATCATATACAAAATCCTCCGGTGTTCTAGACTCATCATAATTTATTCCCACTTTTCCACCCTACTTACACCTTACTCCCTGCCATGTACTCTTTGCTCTAGTGACACTGGCCCCCTAGCTGTTCCATGAACAAGACACTCCATCTCTTTTCTATGGGCATTTTCTCTGGCTGTCCCCCATGCCTGGAATGCTGCCCTTCCTATCCTCCTTCCTTCAAGCCCCAACTAAAATCCTATCTTCTAAAGGAAGCCCTCCCAACTTTTCTTTATTCTAGTACTTTCTCTTTCAAAATGATTTCCTATTTTCCCTGAAGACAGCTTGTCTGAACATAGTTCTTTGCTTGCTGTCTGCTTCATCAGACCATAAGCTTCTTGAGACCAAGGACTGTCTTTTGCCTCTTTTAATAATCCTGATACTTAGCTGGTTGGTGGCTGTTCCTTGTGCTTACAGAAGAACAAAATTACATCACTATGCTGGGCTCCAGATACGCTGTGACTGATCAGACCAATCAGGTGGGGCACAAATAGTCCACACGAACATTTGGAGTGGAGATGTCTCTAACTTTTGCACATCTCATGTTTCTTTTGAGTTCCTGCAATTCTATTTTGCTGATAGAGCACAATGCCTTCTTCGACGTGGGCATGCAGTGCTGGGAGGTCTGGTGCCAGCGTCTTCCATGTTCTACAAATGATCCCAAAGCTCCTGAGAAAGACCTTGAAGAGCGTTGTTGTATTGCTTCTGGGGGCTTCCATGGGAGTCCATGCCCTGTGTGAGTTTCCTATAAAATAGTCTTTTAGGCAAAAATATGTCTGGCATTTGAACATGGCGAGTCCATCAGAGATGCGTTCTCTGTAACAGAGTGTGAACGCCTGGCAGTTCAGCTCAATAGTGGACCTCAGTGTCCGGTACCTTATCTTGCCAGGTGATCTTCAGAATCTCCTAATGGAAGTGATTCAGTGGCATGGTGATTTCCTGGCATGGTGCTGGCAGACTGTTCAGGTTTCACAGACACACCACAATGAGGTCAGTACAACAGCACGACAGATTCAGCAGCCTGGTATCTCTTCTCCTCCACACTTTCTTTCGGAGCCTCCCAAACACTGAGCTAGCTCTAACAATACACGCGCTAACCGCATCATCTACGTGTACATCACCGGAAAGCGTAACACCAGGGTAAGTGAACTTTTTAAAGCATCCAGAATTTCTTCATTTGCTGTAACCAATGGTTCCATGTGTGGATAGTGTGGTGCTGGCCAGTGGAAGGTATCTTTTTTCTTGGTGTTAATTGTCAGGCCAAAATTAGCACAAGCAGCAGCAAACTGATCTGTTGTATTTCAGCCTTGGAGGCTGCACTGAGTGCACAATCATCCACGAACAAAAAGCCATGCCCCAACTCTCCCTCCACTATAGTCCTGGCTTGTTACGTAGCCTTTTCAAGTTAAATAATTTGCCTGGATGACGTTTTCGTCCTCACTGAAGGCATTTGACGCAATTGCTGAAAATAGCACGCTAAAAAGCTTGGGAGCAAATACACAGCTCTGCTTCACTGCACTGGTGACTGGGAAAACACATGAGCCTAGTCCACAATGCAGAACGCATGCAAATATACTGATGGACTTCTCTGGGTAACCAGATCTGAGCAGTTATCACAGTGTTTGGTATACAGGAGATGCTTAATGAGTGTTTACTGACTCACTAATATCCACCCAATGCCAAGAGAACACAATGAATAGCATACTGGGTAGACCCCCCTTTAGTAACTTTATGAGTTCATGGATAAGACTGGCACAAGCCAGGAAGGCATGGATGGATTATGATCTGTATAATGTGAACTGCATGGAGGGAAAATAAACACTGATAAAATAAAAGAGCCAGAGTACTGGAGAAGGGGTGGAAAGAAATGAAGAGGCTTGTAGGCAGAGGAAAAGACTGAAAGTATAGGATGAGAGAAGTGATGATTGATGAAGCAAGATTCCAGAGGAGGATAGGATGAAGGGTCCCAGTGAAAAGGGTGCAACCTTATCTCTGTTATTATACAGACTTAAAGACCCCTCTCTCCTTAACTGCTTGGCGACTGTATATTTCCCTATATCAAGAACTAATGTTTATCAGTCCTGAATCACTAGAATACTTATATAAAAAACTAACTAAGTTATATCCCTTTTTGTGGGTGTTTTTTTATTCATAGCTAAATTTAATTTCAACAGTCTAAAAAAGATTCTTTTGATTTAGAGACAACAAAAGCAGGTACTTACCACAATTTGGTCTTCAGAAGCAGTTGAGACACTACTGTCATCAAAATAGTACCATTTTCCATCATCTTTATTTTTTGCGAAAGCAGTATCTAGAGTGAAATGTGGTCCCTTTAGTAAGAAATCAATACTTTGCCTAAAACTACTTAAATGGGAAAACCATATATATGAAGCAAATCTATAAAATCCACAAAATACTCAATTACCTATGTGTAGGTTAGGACTTATTTCTTATAAACCATTTATGACATTGAACAACTTGAATGAGAGACTAACATCTATCTCTTCTGCTTCAAGTTATATACTAAGGAAACTGTCACATTTTTATCAACCCTAAGGCTTCTCTATCCTAAGATTTTCTAGAAAATATTAATGAAAAAAATCATGCTTGGTACTTAAGTACTTTCTCAATCAATTCACAAAGATGGAAACTTACCATTTTGAGTGCCAAAGGAAAAACTAATAAATCTGTAAAGCTTTTCTTTTTTTTCCCTTCAGGCTCATTCTACAAAGCCCTTCCTGATCCACATAGTTATTAGTGCTTTCTTTTTTTTTCAGATTATCTTGTATTTATTTATCTGCTCCATTTCTGGGGAAGCTGCCAGGGTCTTGAAAGCAAGGATGGTGGGCTGTTTGTCTTTGTATTGCAGAATCTCTAAGAATGCCTCTTAAGAGAGTAGGGTCTAGTTAATGTTGACTGAACGAATTATATATAACCCTGCTGTCCTTGTTTCACTCTTCCCTTCTTTTTTGTGTTAGGTAAGTAACAACTGAGATTAAGAAAGCAAAACTCAACTTCTCAATCATATGCTCCAAAGACAGTTATAAAACATTATTATATGTAAATTCAGGTACAATTGTACCTGACTTATTTTTTTGGATACTCCTTGGTAAGAGCAACACGAGACTTAAAACTAATCTTTTACTACAGAGAAATACAAGACTCCACTAAATAAATTAGGGTGTTCAGTTATTGAATCAGCTGCTTTACTATCAGCTCCTGATCTTAAGAGTCTATCTCTAATGGACAATGATTTTGTTTTAAATTATCCTGACATTCCCACCCCCAAGAAATTAACAAGATCAAATTTACACCTTAAAAACCTCATCACTTTTAATATCTATGACTAAAATCTTGATGTTTATAGACCATGACTACAGATAATATATAAAAAGTCAACTTACAGTGCCCTCCTCCCATCCCACCATAGTGGTTGGACACAGCAATCAAATTGTACCGGCAAGGCCCTGCATTTGGATTAATAAGGAATTCTGACATATCCAAGTCACTGTGTAAAGAAAAACTTAAGTTATTGATAGATTATTACATATTCAATAAATTATTGATTTCTGTTGTCAGTAACATTTTACTTTTTCACAGATAATTACTCCTTCCCAGATATCTCCTGCTGTCTATGGGCCTTTCCCTGCCAAAGAGTGCTTCTAGGAGGCCCTGGGATAGAGAAAGTTTGCCTGGGGACTCAGAATGTAAACTTATTCTACTGCTTGTCATCACTGTTACCCGGATTTATATGTCAATGCATTTTTATAACTAAAATATTAAATTATATTGAATGAGAATTCCATTACTTTTAAAGAATATTAGTGCTTTCCTAACATTTAGCAAATGCAATTGAAACTTACTTAATAGGAAAGTCAACTAATGTGTCCAACTTATCCCTCATGTATCTGCTGTAAGAAAAACGCTTAAGATGTACCACCAGCACTGGAGGCAGTGACCATAAATCTAGTTTTTTTGTAGCCTGCTGATGTTCTTTACAATTTGGACAGTACCTAAAATACAGAGAAATATATGGATACTTGGTTAATGAACAAAAGCAGCAAAAGATGCAAGTTATTTTAACAAACTGAAATAAATCAGAGAAGGCCCCTCCATACCTTTGATAGAAGGCAATGTTTCTTTCCTCTTATCCTATATTCTAATAGATTTTAATCATTTAATGAGATGAATAAAAAGATATGAAAGTACAATTTACACACAACATCTGGATTACTTGAAATCCATGAAGACACGGACTTTTCCACGACAAATATTTTAGGATATCTATAAATTTTTGAACTGGAATTTTATTCATACTTTTTGTAACTTGCTAATAATTTATTACAAATCTGAAAATATAACTGTAGTTACACATGGACATAGATACATAGCTATATTTGAAGTAATGCACATTCTCTAAGTAAAATCATCACTTAATAGACTTACCACCTAAATCAGTGCTTATTAATCATTTATCAAGCAAGGAGCTAATAATCAGTTAATTTTTTACATCAAGAAGGACATACCTGAGCACAAATCCTTATAGGAAATAATTAGAAACAATTATTTAACATTGTCTCTTACCAAGGATCTTCAGCACCTAGCTTTTCTTTTGTTGTAAAAAGTTCAATGCAATCTTTTAATTTCACAAAAGGTTTTTTGGGAGGTTTATATTCCACACTTTCATGTTTTTCAAAATCCTAAAGAGAAGTATTTCTTGAGTTAAGAGAACAAATGAAACAAAACTCATTTTAGTGATACCATCCTTACTATGAGAAATAATGACAAGCTCCTAAAATATGAAGAATTTCTCTGAAAGTATCAAATTATATTGTAGCTAATACTTTTTAACAAGTTTCTAAAATAGCCTTTAAACTACAACCCTTTAAATATAAACATATTTTAATGAACTGTTCACTAATTTTTGGCAAACGCTTGAACTACAGATCTTTTCTGAAAAGCTTTGTCTCTAAAAAAGCTTGCTGAAAAACTGTGTACTACACAGATTCAACATACCTGTCTACCTGTCATCACTAACATTAGTGTGCATCATTAATTTTAGGATGCTAAATGATGAATTAATGAAGTGACTTACCTCAGCTGCATTATCATCAAAATATCTTTTTTTCAATTCAGGATCCCAATCCAAAGCAAGGAAAGATCTTTCTAAGGTGAAAAACATATTTTTCCCTTTAAATATTTAAAAGTGCTTAATCTATCAACATTTTTCTTTAAAAATGTTTGTGTAACTAGGGAAATTCTATTTCATTCATTTCAATAATCATTGATTCTGCACTCTTTATGTGCAAGTCACTGTGTCAGGTGCTGGGGATAAAAAAATGAAAACCAACACAGTATAAAGAGCTATTTCCAAGGACGTTTTCATAAATTAGTAATTAAAAAAAATGGATCTTATTGGCATGAGTTCAATGCAAATTTAGTTGCAATACAAGTTTTGAATAGATATTACCCATTTCTGAAATTAAAGTTCCAAACAGTGGTTAAAATTGTCCTGTTTTAGGCAGAAAAATTTAAAGAAAAGATAAATATGAGTATGCAAATTCTGTATATAAATTCCATAGACTAAAAATAAAAAAATCAATGTACTTTTGGATCCAAATTAGTGTTCAATGCCTTATTCAGAAACTTACCATCTAGTCTAAGCTGTCTGTCATCAAATCTAATATGTCTAGTATCGTCTTTGATGTAGTTGATATCAGTATTGCCTAAGTTGTTGAACTGGAATGTAAATAATCGCCTCTTGTGTCCCATGAGAAGTTGACCTTTGCAAGTCTCTTCAGTACACAATCCATTTTCAGAATCATTATCTCCTCCAACTGAATCTTCTGACTGACTGTTCTCATTCTCTGAAGGAAGTTCTTGATCCTGGCTGGATTCATCATCTGGCTCATCGGTTTCCATTTCGCCTGAGGATTTATAATAGTTAAAAACAACAAAAACAAACAAACAACAACTTCAAATAAGTCTGGAAATGCATTGTCTTCACTCTTAAGTTGTAAATCAGAAGTTAATAAATTACTTGTAGAAAAGGCCTTTCATTTCAGAAATCTACAAGTTTTAAAAAGGGTCCCATGGAGCTCATTTCTCCTGTCCTCCACCACATTTTTTCCCATTATGAAGCACCCCTGTGCCAGGTGCTGGGAATTCAGAGAACAAAAACCAACATAGTCTGAGAGCTATTGCCAAGGACATGAATGAGCAATTAAAAAAAAAAGGAATCAAGTTCTTATAGTGATCAAATACACCTCAAACAACAGTGAAAGTGAACACTTTCTAAAATTTAAATAGGCAACTCTTACTTGGGGAACATTCTTCGTGTATTCCATTTGGGCCATTCCCATTAATATTTTGGTCCTTACAGCAGTGTAGGGATCCTTCTGTTTCTTCAGTTTCAGTAGACGTTTTTACATAACGGCTAAAATAAAATCAGGGCAAACCATATATTGTACATTCTACATGTTTAATTCCACTCTCCCCCCACTCTATTGTGATCAGTCACAAGTAACTTTATGATGAAAAAGTCTGGTAGGCAGCTTTCAGACCTAGGCAATATTCAAAGGTAAACCTACACTATAAAACAGTACCACAAATAAACAAAATTGTATTTCTAATAAGTAAAATTAAGTCTAAAACTTATATGTCTTAAAATTAACTTTATTTCTAAGTTTGTGGCAAAGGTAATGCCTTTGCTTCAAATTAACACACAAGAGATTTTATTTCCACATATATGTAAGATGAAGGATCTGGATTAGATAATTTCTAAGGTTTCTCTTAGCACTAAAATACACTGAGCATGGATCTGTACTGAAACAAGCACGTTACTGCTCAGGAAGGAAATGATACATCAAGACTGATATCTGCCAAGAATATATATGGCATAGCTGGTAAACATAATAGCACAAATAAAGATTTTTAGGGGGGCTAAAGAGGAATCTTTTAAAATGCTGCCTATCAATACTCAATCCTCTAAGAAAAACAGCCACCCACATATGTTCTGAAAGTACTTTGCACGCTTTTTGTTAGACATTTATTTAAATTTCTCATTTACTTTCTTAATGTAAATTGGCAGGCACTTACCACATCCTCAACAATATAAGATTGTAGAGTTTTTCTTCAGTATTATTTCTAGGTACTGCCATAAGAAAAGGTTGGCCAAAGAGTGATGAACCACTATGGTGGCTATAACCTGTGTGTCTGTATTTTTCTCTTAAACAAATAGGAATTATGACTTGCTCAGTATCTTCTGTTCTATTGATGGTAATTTCAAATCTGTAAAAACAAACAAACAAACCAGGGACATAAAACCTTAGAATGGTATATTTCTTTTGAGAATGTTGCTTAGATAATCTACTGTACAACATATGATGTGAACTTACACATAAATATCATCCCGTTCCATAATACTATTAAGATTTTCATCCATAGCAAATATTCTGTGAAATCTGTGATTGTATATATCAGTAACTATCATCTAAAAGGAAATTAAAAAATTACTTTTAAATTGAATGCACAATACTGAAAAAATAAACATTAGGTTAAATGTATTTGTTTAAAAAAAAAAAGATAAAAAAAGACTTTTACCTTATCAGCTGGTACCCCTGACAAAGTAGATAGAGCTGTGCAAAGATCTAGTATATTTCCAATTTTGGGAACAACTACTTTGTACTAAGCAAAACACAAAAACAAAACAAGAAGTTACAATTTGGCATTTTTGAAGACGGCTAAGATTTAGGCAAGAAACCTCTTTTCATATACTGTTACTCCCAACAAACTCAATGTATCTTAAGGAGCAGATGAATGCAATTTACATTACATGAACACTTTCAACAATTTAAATCATTTTTGACTCATTTCTTTCAATTTCTTTACCCCAAAGTCTCCTACAAAATGGATGATTCATCTTATAATAAGGCTTACACATCTTTGTATACACCTAGGTCAGCTAATTAGCTAATGACAGTAACATTTATACTTCATTCAATATCTTGCACAGAACAAATGTTCCATTCCTCGGGTTACAAATTCCCAAAAGGCAGAGTTTTGTGCAAATGTCAAACCAGTAACAAAAAGTACGGCTCAATAAAACTGATGTTATTGGAAAGCCCTATGAATGCTGGAAGGGCAGCACAAGACAAATACTTTTTTCTTCATGACAGCAGGGTATGTGCAAACAGCAGTGGTCCTGAGTCATGAGAAGTGTTGTTGGAATCCTTGGTCTACCATTTACGTACATTCTTCTACTTTCACTACTCACTGGCAGTTTTACTCCTAGAATTTCTGCTTTCACTCACTTCTCAGCCTGCTGTAATCTAGCTTATGACATTACAGCTCAACTGAAACTACCATCTCCCAAGTTATAAATGATCTAATTGACAAATCTGAAGCTTTTCTTAGTCTTTTTCTTCTCAACCTCTTTGCAACACGATCTTGTTTTGATCAGTCTTTTCCTCTTGGAAGCTCTCTTTGCTTTGGGTTTTCATGACACTTCCTCTCTTGTTTTTTTCCCTACCTGTCTGAATTCTTCTTCTCACTATTTCTTGTTGGTTCATCACCCCATATCACTTCCCCCCCTCTCCCAAATGTGTGTGAACAATAACACTCTGTCCTGGGCCCACTTGTCTCTCTTCCTACACTCTTCTCTGTAATTCCAAAATTGAACGTATTCAGTCATGAGCTCCAGTGATGCATTATCCACTGCTGACTGGATATTTCAAACTAGATGTCTAATAGGTATCTCAGCTTCAAGTTCCAAAAGAGAGCTCATTACCTTTTTTTCAAAACATGTCTCTTCCAAACTCCCTTATTTCTGTCAAAAAAAAATTTCCTGTCATCATCCTTCTAGTCATCTGGGTTTGCAATGGTGGGTCCTTGATCTCACACCTCACGTATCTGCATTTGCAAAATATTGTCTTTTCTAACTCTACACCTCTTATCACATCCATCTCTATTCAAAACTGCCACTACTCTCGTTTAGGCCTTTATACCTCTGGCCTGGATTACTGAAATAGCCTCCTAATTGGCCCCCCTCCATCAAGTCTTTTCCATTCTCTACACAGCTAAGGGTACTTTCCTAAAGCATAGGTCTGACCATGCTACTCTCATACTCAATATAGACTAATGTCTCCCTATTGCTTGTAGTACAAAATAAAATAAATTCCTCTACTTGGTTTTTAAGGTTTTTCACAATTTGGTGCCAAACTACTTTAAGCCTTTAAAAACAAACCAAAATCTCTAACTGCATTACTGCCCTCTGTGAGGCATGTGGGCCAGAAAGACTGGCCCCGCTGTCACAAGCATGATGCAGATCATCTCCTGTCTCTGCCACTGCACGGGCTAGCCCCAATGTGCTCCTCCCTCACCTCTGCCTCCCAGAATCCCCTATTTCTTTCAAAACCCAATTATAACTTTACCTTCAACACAAAGCCTTTCCGCATCTTTTCAGTTATTGTGACCCCCATTATTTTTTATTTTATACGTTTTGTACATGTACATGTTATTTCCTCTCACACTGTGTAAGTTCCTTGAGGGTAGAGACTGTTCCTTTTTTATATGTGTGTGTCCATTGCCCCCCGGCATACCATCTGGCACGTATTATGAGTCTAATAAATTCTTAATGATTGATTTATATTCTAAATGGAATGGGATATAAGCAACAGGATGGAGAAATAGAAAAATCCTTCCTGCTATTCTTGAGTGTGCTTTTAGAGAGTGGTTTTATCTGATGTCTAAGTATTTAAAATGGGGGGGTGAAGACAAGATGGCAGACTAAAAGCAGGAACTTGCTTGAGCTTGTCCCCCAATCATCTCTAAGTATTTAAAATGTTTTCCAGAGGTCAAATGAATTTTCATTTACTTATGCCAATACTCTCCTCTGTTTTCATATATTATTTAGTTGATCAAGGGCACATAAAACTATTTTCAAAAAAAAAAAATGTATCCAATCATTTATTTTTTACCTCTAGGCTTCAACACAAACTTCCTGGGTTGGCATTTAAAATTCTTTAAAATTTGGCCCCAACCTATCTTTTCTAGACTGACATTACCCTCACGCACCCTAAAGTCCTGCTAAACAGGTCTTTCTTCATATTCTGCACATACATTTGCTGACCTGTCTCCATGCATTTGCACAGGCTGACCTCAACACCTGGAATGTGCATGCACTATCTCCTTCTCTGTGATTCTCAGACTCCTCAACTGCCTTCAAAGCTCAGCCTAAGAACCACTTGCTTTATGAAGTGTTTCCTGACCCCTTACTCCCAGTTGTTAACCTGTTCACTCCCCTCCCCCTCCAACTTTGTATTTCCATCCAGATAGAATGTAAATCTCCTCTAGTGCAAGGACTATTGTTTTTATTGTTGAAAAAATGCCTGTCTAGTGACTGAAGAGCTTCCTTAAAAAAAAAAAATCCATCCAGAACTTTTTCTTCAACAAAACAGAATACAAAAATTATGTGTTTTTATAGAAAAACTTTTGTGGATAATCAATTAATTAATTAATTATTTCATTTAAAATATAATTTTGTTTAAAATGTATAGTTTGAGAAGATAACCAAAAACTTCACATATTTTTTTATTTTATTGGGTTCCACTCTTAGAACTGGAAGGGACCTTAGATGTCACTGAGTTAGTCCAACCTGCTCATTTTAAAGACAATGAAGCTGATGGAGGCCTGGGCATATTAACTATTTGCCCACTGTGGAAGAGTTAGTCAGGATCTTCCTTATTTCAAGTTTGGTTCTCTTACAGATCCAAAACATTTTCTTTCTTCTCACAATTTCCCGTGTTTCACCTTTCTAATTGCCCTATTACTCACAGAGTTAAAGAATTTAAGCACTAAAAAGTATCCCATTACCTGTTCAGATATAGTTATAAGACATAGCTAGTCCACTAAGACTAAGTCCATTTCTCCACTAAGACAGCTAGTTATGTCTTATAACTGTATTGAACGAGTAATGATTTGAATCTATTAAGACTAGCTATGTCTCATAACTATTTTATAATCAAAGAACTGTGGTAATCAAGACCACATACGTGAAAGTACTGAAAATGACAAACTACAAGAGACAGAAGTTGCAGTAAGACTTCTTTTCTCCAGGTACAGTAACTACTGGGAGCTCTGGTCTGACAGACAATGGCTATCTCAATTTATGCTTTAGGTATAAAGGAAATCCAGTGACTGGATTTTCTCTCTTGCTCTGTCACTATATTTCTCTCTTTCTCTGTCTCTATATAAATGAAAGAAATGACAGAGTCTATATAAATAGAAGAATGATAGAGAGAAAGTGAAAATAAGAAAGTGCATTAGCCTCCATGGGCTCACTGTACAGAACACATTTCATCCTTTGAGAGATCTATAAGCTAGTATTTATAATGAAGGGCATATAAAAACTGACTTTAAAGGGCAAGAAGCCTCTTGCTAACCTCATTAAAAAAAAATCTGATATTATATCAACCAGAAGGCAGAACATGTTCTCAGCTGTAAATTGTTCCCAGCAGTAAACTTATTTCTTTATTCTTGCCAAGAATACGGGAAAAGCCCAAAAGAAGTGAAGCAGAAAAAGAGATATTCATGAGAAAAACAATTTCACTTGACTGGGGAGGATGTATGGAGCAGGGCAAATTTAGTATTTCCCTCTCTGGCATCAATATAAATCTACTTTGGGGAAAACATCAATAAGGTAAAAACGAGGATGCTAATTTATCTTTGGAAGGTACACTATTTTTAATTGTTGTTTTTTTTCTTATATAGAGCACCCCTTAGGCATACCAATTATGATCTGGGCTTAGAGTGAAGTACACAAACGTACTTCTGGATGACTAGACAGAGTGTAATGGAGGGAACAGTGGTCTTGGGGCCACAATCCAGAGTTCAGGTTTTGGTTCTCACATGTACTAGCTGTGTGACTCTGGACAATTAGCTCCTCTGTGTCTCAGTTTCCTCAAATGGAAAATGGGGATAACAAGATTGGAACAGCATACCTCACAGAATTTTCGTTAAGGAAAGCCATGGTAGTTTTTAGAATACTATATATGTGTGAATTATTCATATTCTTTTGGACCTTTCTTGGCCCAGTTTAATGCCCAGGGGAGCTTGGGGATACTAAAATATAAACTGCAACTAAAAACTGCTATATTCAGTGACGCTCATAGGTAATTTGGGGGTGGGTGGCGGGAACATGAGTTAGATACATTATGGCTTCCTATTGGGCAATATATGCACATTGTATGATAACTGCATTCTGGGGAATACCTTGCAATCTTTGCATGCAAAGGTAAAAACGACATGCATTTTTAGTTGTTTGTGCAGTAGCGGTAGATTTTTTACTGATGGATTTCATGTCCTTTTGACCAGACTCTCTCAGGAAAGAGAAATTTTTTCCATTTGAAATTAAATAGAACATGCATTCAACTGCAGGTCTTACCCAGAAGTACAACTAAATGACCAGATTTCAAAGGTTCCCCTGACCAAAATCATCTCTATCACTAACCCTGTCCAAGTGCCATATTAAGAACTCACAAGCTGTTTTTAAAATCCAAAAGGCTGGGCACTGATTTAAATTTTAATCTATGAAGGATAACACATGAGTGTAACTTAAGTATTAACATCAATCATTAATTCAAATTAGTTTGTCAGATTACCTTATCAGTCCTATGACTCAGCCATAATGAGTAAGACATATTTTAATTTTATTGCAGGAGGAGATAAGTCTAAATATGAGATATTGTACTAGGTGAAGTGTCAAAGTAGGAAAACTTAATTTAGTCAGAGAGTATACTGGGCATCTTGATCAGGAAGAAAAAAGAGAATGAAAGAATGGAGAACTTGAGAGAGAAGTAATTTTATCAATTCTCTAACAGTATCAAAACTCTGGGACAAACTGAACTAAATGGCCCAGACATCTAATAAATACTTGTTGAGAGAAAACACAATAGAATCTAAGTTCCTTGAGGTTAGGGACTGTTTTGTTTTTGTGACTTTTATAGGGAAAGTAATGCCACACAATTATGAATTCTTTAATATTCTGACAATTATAATGGCTTAAATTCTTGAGCACATAAATCCTTGCAACTATAATCAACCTATTTTTACCTAAACTGAGTTTGAAAAATGGAGGTTCAAAATGAATTTGTATTAATGTTATAAGCGTGACATAAATAGTGCTTAATATTTACCTGCATAGGTTTGGCGAGTGGATCCATTCTAACTAAATAAACTTCCAAGGTGCGCTCTTTTTTCATAGGCAGTGGAAGTGTCAAGTAACAAAAAGGATCAAATGTTACTGAAATCTTAGCGCACTCAGGACAAACTAAGGTTGATTTGAAAAGGCCATGAAATATATCTACTATGATAGAGTCATTTCTCTTTAAATGGTTTTCCCAGGCTTCTTCAGCAACCACCTACAAATGAAACAAATACATTTTTACAATACACTTTGACAAGATTACAAATATTACACAAGGTAACAATGCAGTAAAATTTACCTTGTCAGGCCTTCCATCAGCATCCTTCAGCTGAATATAAGGTTTTTTCCTAATCCTATTCAAGTCTTCGTGTAGACCATCTAAGAGGAAAGCTAGTAATTCTTGGCAGTCTTGCTGTTGATACCCAGAAAATTGAGGTGCAAAACGTCCTACTTGTGTCTGCAACGAAAGCAAATGTAGTTCTAGGAACAAAATTTCTTAAAGAATTTTTTCCTTAAAAGCATGCTTACACATTATTTATTGTGCCTTGTAAATACTCAAATCATTGCAGATGCTATAGTTGTCAAGATTTTTCCTCCCAATAAAAAGAAAACGAGGGTAAGGAGGATTTCATTTCTGTCTTTATTTTTATAGCACATGACACACAATAAATGCCTTAGCTGATTATTTATTTTGTATCTTTACTTGACTTGAAGAATTAGAACCGAGGGGGGAAAAAGCAACCACCCACACATGACAAACAGATTGCTCAAAAAACAATTCTGTTAACTTCTGGTGCTTTAGTATTAGGCTTCTGTGTCATCATGTGCCACATACAAAAAGGCCCACAGCCTGTTCTTGAAATTCATGGCTTTATAGATTTAGAGCTGGTCAGGACCCCCAGACATCATCTGATTTGATTTAACCCTTGCATTTTTATGAATGATGATAGCAAGAAAGTCACGTGACTTATGAGAATTATAAAACCTCAGAGTTTTGACTCCAACACATCCGCTCACCTCACCCCACAGCTCTTCCCACCGCCACCCACTCTATTTCTCTTATTGTCGACAGAATGCTTTATGAAAAGATTTCTAATGAAACGAAAAAAAATGTGTTGACACCTGTCTTTATAGCATTCATTTCACAGGATCACAGACTAGTAGGAAAGGATCTCTAAAACCATTGAGTCCACGCCCCTCATTTTATAATTCAATCCCTCTTCCTTGTGCCAAAGAAAAACAACGCACATCCTGGTTACACAGCCCTCGTTTGACAATGTGTCTCTGTTCAGCTGCGTCTGACTCTCTGTGACTCCATCTGGAGTTTTCTTGGCAGAGATGCTGGAAATGAGGACAGAGTTAAGTGACTTTCCCAGGGTCACACAGCCCACACAGTATTTGAGGCTGGATTTAAATCTTCTTGACCTCAGGTCCAGCATTCTATGCATGATGGTGTCACCTACAGCCCTGTTTTACGACATTTGAAATCATGCCCCAGTAATCTCTTACTTTTCTCTTATGAGAGAGAAGCTATGTTTTGTTATATATTCTCCAGGACCTTTAGAGACTAAAAAAAAAGTTATTTGAAATTCAACTTCTTCCCCCCAATTTTTTCATTTATATGATTCTAATCACTGTTACCATGTTCTTGTAAGCTTTTCATTTCAATTCATATAAATTTTATCATGTTTCTTATAATTATTATTTTTTGGGGGGAGGGGAGAGGCAATCAGTATTAAGTGACTTGCCCAGGATCACACAGTTAGTAATCATCAAGTGCCTGAGGCAAGACTTGAACTCAGGTCCTCCTGACTCCAGGGCTCTAGCCACTGTACCACCTAGCTGCCTCTCTTGTAATTCTTTATATTCATCATTTCTTACTGTAAAATAATATTTTGCCATAATCACATTCTAATTTTTCAGCTGTTTGCCACTATTGGCCATGAATATTTTTTTAATATGATGGATGGTTGTTTTTTTACTTCTTTGGGGTACATCCCCGGGAGTGGGACTGCTCTGTTTCAAAGCACTGGACAGTTGCATGATTATAAATCAAAATGCAAAATTGCTGGATCACTTCACAGCTCTACCCACAGTGCTTTGTGGGCTTTTCATCCCACAGCCCTTTCAACATGGATGGCTCCTCTCTTTTATCATCTTTGCTGATATGCATGGTATGAGCTGAATCTTGAATTATTTTACTTTTGATTTCTCTTATTATTAATAATTTAGGGGATGCTTTCATGTGGTCATTGATAGTTTGTAATTCTTATAAAAAACATTCCTATTATTTCATTGCTGATCTACTGGGAAATGGCTCCTGGCATTTTATGGGTCAATCCCATAATCTTTCAATAAATTCAACAACCATTTATTTAATGGCAGGTTTTGCAAATGACTACATTATCACATGTAGATTTAATAATGTTTATGATTTTTATAAGATAACATGATACCGTAAAATAGAAAAAAAAAAAGACAAGATAAAAAATGGTTATAGTCTGGACAAAAGACTTGAAAGCACTGAGGATTGGGCATTCTTTCTAGTAACTTTATGTCAATGGAAGAATTAGATTCTTGGCAGTATTTATGCCTTACAAAAGTTACGGGAATATTTATATTTTTATGTACACACACACAGGTATGTATATGGTACACATATATACACACACATATTTTCCAGTTTTGGAGTACAAAGGTTATTTGTATTATTAAAAAAAATGTTAATAATTTGGATTGCATAATGTCAGTTTTCTTTCTTTAAAAATTTTTATAGATATAAACTGTTTTTATATTCCCTTTATTTTCAAATTTATTAGTTATCCCCTTCCCTTATAACAAAGAACAAAAAAGGAAAAAAACCCAGTTCTTCAAAATCAACCAAGTCTAATAGTTTGCGCAGTATTAAGATACTAGTTTTTTTTTTAAATCAAGCACAGACCGTAACTAATAGGAAACTAACAGTGTTGTCTCATAGGTGATCTTGGGGAAATTTTATTAATGAAAAAGAACGACTGATTATTAGTGTTCCAGTTCTTGTATATAAAGGGAACTACAAAATTAGCCAGCTCTCCTTATGCATTTGCAGAAAATGTTTATATCACTTTTAAAATTTTTTCTTTGTAGGGGCAGCTAGGTGGCACAGCAGTGAATAGAGCACCAGCCCCGGAGTCAGGAGGACCTGAGTTCAAATATGGCCACAGATATTTGACACACTCACTAGTTGTGTGACCTTGGGCAAGCCACAACACCAATTGCTCTGCCTTCCCCTCCTCAAAAAAACCTTTTTTTCTTTGTACAAGGGCGTACATGTGTGCACATGTGTGTCTAGGCTTGTGTATATGTATATACACACACTATACACACACACACACATACACACAACACAGTTTGTATATAAGACAAACTCAAAATGAATTTGGTTTCACTAAAGCTGGACAGCATCATGTGCCGAATATAAGAACCAAAGAACTTATACTCACTTCATCACTAAAAGAATAAAACACTTTTGTTCAAAATAAATTTATTTAATAGTTAAATTACACCTTTTAAAGTGACTGTACGGTAATAATTTCTTGAAAAACTACACTGTAGCAAGCTGAACTTAAAAATACATAGGCTCTAACTTTTCAAGAATATGTTGAACTTTAAATCTTTTAAATGTAGAGAAAAAGGTTTACTATGATTTCAAGTGAATTTTATATGAAAACCCTTTATTTCCTACAGCAATATTCTAATGAATGCATGATTTTAGTAACACAGGCACTCCCTCCATTCGTGCACATTTTACTCACCTTGAAGGCTCTCGGGGTGACGTAGCTGTATTTTCCGGACCACATTTGCTTGATGAGTTCGGCATAAGATTTCGCTATTTCACCTCTCATTCCTAAGGGATTGTCAAAATTCAGTTCTTCTTGATATTTATCATTGAGGAAATACTCAGTAAGTGGAGGGGTGTTGCTCAAACACTGCAAAAGTCAAAATTGGTGACTTCAAGTAAAAGTAAACACAATTTCACCCTTTTAAAAGATTTTATTACAATGTATTGGAAGGAGCTGATTTTTTTCTTTAGTAATACACATGTAAAAGACTTTTAAATTACATGTTTTTTAGGCTGTTATGCCTCTGGGTCAAATAAAAACATAATCTACTCTAATAATAATCCATTCTATGCTCCAAAATTTTAACCATTCTATCTCATTTCTATTCGGTGATAGAATATTTGTAAAACTTTTAACTGTAACAAATTATCTGTTAACTGAAAAAGGGAAATTAATTGTTTACTGTTTATTCCTTCATTTGACTTGTTGAAGTTGCAGTTTACCTACTGACTCAGTAACCTGAAGTATCTGCCCAGGTAGGTAAAAATTACAGTACCATGCAAGCAAAATACATTGCTTTAAAGGGTATCGGTTTCAATTGTTGCCAGTCACCCAAGAAAGTGTCCCACAAAGCCAAAGTCCTTCTTTTGGCTAATGATAATTTGTGGGCATGCTTCTGACTCTTTAGTTTAACTGAGTCTAGTAAAACACACTGTCATTCAGAACTCAGTGCAGGCCCATTTTTACTCTTCCCAGTTTCCTAATATCTCAGCAATCTAACTTTCTTTTGGGGAAAGATGAGAACCATGGACAGATTTATTCATCTATTTCTTGGACCAAAATGAAACAATTTAATCAGCTAAAATTCAGTTTTTAATATAACTGGTAAAAGCAGGCATTTTCTCAATAATGTTCAATCTCAAATTTCAGGGATCAATTTTAATAGGTGACAATACCATATCATTTAACATCTATGTGGATAAAATGTTAAGTTTTCTAATTAGACCTTCTTAGGATCTGCTTAGTACCACACAGAATTATTATAGAATGGACAAATAGAGCTTTATTATCACATAAAGTGAATATAACCTTTCCTTAGTGGGAAAACTTGTTTTTGTGGTTGGTGGGTAAAAAAATTAAAAGCCAATTGCCAACACCAATTTTCTGAGATAAGTGATTCGTTTTACTGTGAAATATTATATGTTAAAATCTTGATTACTTTTCACCGGGGTTAGTGTGAAAAAACAACTTAGATGAGAAAGGTTTAGATAACTTGATATCACGTCTAATTTATGTATCTAGCATATTTAGTATATTATTTACTTAAAAAATCAACAGAAAAATGTTAGAAATTGACTAATTAAAAAACAATTATGATATTGTTATGGCTGGAACAAGACACAATGTAACAAACACAATCTAAGTAATAACAGTATCTATTTGGGAAGTTTATTGAGAACAGATATCAGGGACTCTAGGTTAACACACAGTCTAACTCTCCTTGCCAAGCCAAAGTTAGAACTTCATATACTAACTAGGATTTGCTACTGGGCAACTTGTTTCATCATGAAGTTGACTTTAGTTGTTTGGGATGGGCCTTGGGAACTATTCAAATGGCTAAATGAGAGTAAGGTGGGAGAAACAGAGTGGCAGAAGAACTTGTTATCAAGAGATAACAGTTTTTTCTGTTGTTCCTACCCTCTTAAAACCTTTAGTTTTTCTCCAGTTTACTTTTTTCTCTTCTTTCCTTAACACAGTTAGCAATGGTAGTGGGGTCAAGGAAGCCAGAATGAGGTTCTAATTGTTACAATCTAGTAAAATTATTCCATCTTTTTTTTTAAACATAGTTTTTTATATTGGGTCCTTGAGTTAGGGAGGGAGTAGAAGGGAAAGTGCCTTTCTTTTAAGGAACATATACATTAACAGGTATCAGGGAAATAAGCAAGCACAAACATCCATGCACAAACACAGAAAAAGCAGCAGGATGGCGTGGTGGGAAGGGTGCTGAGCATGGAGTCAGGAAAGACAATGATCTGAGTCTTCTTGTCCCCGTGTGACCAAAAGCAAAGCAGAACTTTTAAGCCTCCATTTCCTCAGCTTTAAAATGGGGCTTAATAAGCATCTGGAATACCTATTCAGGAGGGTTGTGAGGCTGAAATGAAATAATATCAAGTGTTGTGCAAAATTTAAAGCACCGCATAAACACTGGCTATTATTACTATGGATGAAATCATAAAAAACTTTTTCAAACACATGACCAACCATATGTGTCGACATATTCAGAGCAGGAGGGGGAGAAGCTATGGGAGGAAGGCATACGCTCTCCAGACTCCCTCCTCTTCCTTGCTCCCCTACCAGTTCTGCCACTCCTTTTTAATCTCCTTTGTTGGTTTATTCCTCCTAAAGCTCTTTACTTGGCTCTCTTCTGGTCTTTCTCTAAATTCTGTCTGGCCCTGCTCTTTCACCTGAGCACTAGGCAATATTTCCAGCTGCCTAATAGTCCCCATAGGTATCTAAAACACAACTTATTATCTTTCCCCCCAAACACTCCTCTCTTCTGAACTTCCCTATTTCATTTAAGGGCATCATTATCCTTCCAGTCATCCAGGCTTGGGAACCTTGGCATTATCCTTAGTTTCTCATTTCTCCCTTATCCCATGTATCTAACGAGTTACCAAATCTTGTCACTTTTAGCCCTACAATATATCTAGCATCTGTCCCCTTAGTTCGGACCCTCAGTATCTTCTGTCTGCACTGTTGAAATAGCCTCCAAATTAGTCTCTCTCGTGTCACCCTTTTAAAATCTATCCTACACACTTATTTTCCTAAAGCACAAATTTGACCGTTGACACTGTCCCATTCAAGAAACTCTAATAAAGTCTCTACTGCCTCCAGAATCAAACACAAAGTCCTCTGAAACTGGGCCCCAAATCAACCTTTACAAACTCAATCATCATTTCCATTCTTGCACTCAACAGTGCAGCCAAAGTGGATTTTTGCTGTTCATTTCTATCTCTATGTCTTTACACTGCCAATTATCATCCCCATGCCTAGAACGTAGGCCTCCTCAGTTCTACCTACCAGAGCACCTTTGTTCCCTTCAAAACTCTCCTCAAGCATTACCTTCTAACTAAAGTCTTTGCTCATCCCTCCAGCTGCTACTGCTCTACCACCACTTTTATTTAATTTGTTTATGCTTCTTTATGTATATGCTTTCTTTTTAGTAGACTATAAACTCCTTGAGGGCAGAGTTTCATTTCTTTCTTTCTAACCCCAATGCCTAGCATTGTGTCAAGCACATAGTTGGTATTTAAAAATGCTTGTTTATCAATTTATTGGATCTGAAGTGATTAGAGTGACTACTTGTAAGACATTCATTTTTAGGATCACTTAAAAAAATAACATTTCATGAGGGGAAAATGGTTTATCGAATAGTTTCAAGTCTTTATCAACAAGTAGATTTGCTTATAGAGCAAAAAAATATAAGAACTACTGAAAAGGTGAAAGAGGCAGAAGGTGAGAGCAACAGATAAAGGATCTCAATGTATGAGTAGACAGCATGTTACAGGAGGGTAGGAATGGTCTGTGGATTAATGAAAGAGAAGAATGGCAAAGAGTGCTGGAAAAGTGACAAGTAGGTGTGTGTGTGTGTGTGTGTGTGTGTGTGTGTGTGTGTGTGTGTGTGTGTGGTGTTAGCATACGAAGCATGGGCCAGGACAGAGTAGAAATGGGAAAAATAAATGACATTATAACATGTTTTAAAATTCAATACAAAAGTGATATGGAATCACCATTAGGTTCTAAAAAAAGGGGGAAGGGAATTATACTCAAGGAAGACAACTTGTTCTTATGAGTTGGCTAAATTTGGAGGATAGAAATTGAAGCTTGGTGAAGTAGATGAGAAACAAGTCCATGGGAATAAGAAGGGGGAGGACCTCACTTCAAATGCCACTTCTGCAAAGAAACTTTTCCTGATTCTCCCCTTTCCTCTGAGATTGGCTGTGTATATTGTATATATCTTCGATGTACACAGTGATTTGCATCATTTTGTCTCACTCATTAGAATGTGACTTCCTAAAGGGCAGAGTGTGTTTCTGTTTTTCTTTGTCTGCAGTGCCTATCTTAAAATAAGCTGCTTAATAAATTATTACTTACTGGTAGGGCTTGGTGATAAATGCAGAATGAATGAATTGGATGCAGAAGGGAAAGCTGATTATTGGGACACTAAATAAATAGCAGCAGTGCTACCAGAGGAGATGAGGAAAACTGAGAATCTCCCAGAGTTTGGGTTATGACAATGAGCTTGTTTTGTACATGTCTAGCTTTGGGGTCATGGAAATGGAGCTATCTTGTGAGTGAAGAAGAAAAAGATCCATGAATTGTGTGGACAATGTCCAATATCAATGATACTGAAAAAGATTGAGAATAGCAAATCAAGGCAAAAAAGGAATGCCAACAAAGGTATCAAGAAAATCAGAAAACTATACTGGTCCTTGAATAGAGTTTAATAAATTTGTTAAGAAAAATAAGGTAGATACAGTATCAAAAATGCTGCTGAATTTGAGTAGTAGCTATGTAGGCTCTGGTGTCCTTAGCAATAACAGAAACACAGTAACTTCTGACAGTAATAAACTATGACTATGAAAAAAAAAAAACACAAAACACCTTACTATCCCTTTGTAGCTCTTAGAATATGTTAATAAAATCACCAATTTACTCCTCAAGGTTGTTAGGCAGAACAAAAAATAGGAAGGAAACATCCCCAAACAGTAATTTTTTGGGTCTGTTTTTGTTAAAAGAAAGAAGTTACTGTAAAAAGCTATAGTAAGTGTTGTCCAACTCTTAGAGAGGAAGGAGATAGCTAATCTAAATCACAACAAGAAAGACAACTGGGATCTTATTCTTAAAAGTTTGCCCTTTGAATAGGTATATCCTTCTAAAAAATTATCTGCAGGCACTGAGATTCCACAATTTCACTTGGAAGGCTGTTCTAATTATCCATTTTGCCTAAGATATTTTTTTTTCTCCTGTTGAATAAACTCTCATTTTTTGAAATTTAAGCTAATTTATTCCTTTTTCTCTCCTGATTCAAGATCCTGATAACACATTTTAAAATAGCTATTAAAGTTAAATAACCCAATTTCTTTCATTTTTTCCATTCCCTTTAATCACTATATCCAATATTACTATATTTAATATTAGAAGTGTTGACAGTCCCAAGAATCTTTCCTAATCTTTGAAGAAGGTGGACAAAAACAAGATGATAGTTTAAAGGAAGGATAGGGATAAGTTATTATTTTGTGCCATTTTTTCTGAGCAAGTTGCAAGCTACCACTAGAATCCATTTTAATTTTGACTGCTTCTTTTTGAATAGGAATCATTTAATACTTTTTACTCTCAATAAAATGCTTTATTAATTCAAAGCAATTTTAAAGAATTAAGAAATGACCTAAGTTTCTCTCTTCCTTGACTACTACAGGTTCTAACTTAAATATATTCTTTTTCACTTTTTAGGTGGGTTAGCTAAATTTACTTCTTTCCAGCTACCTTTTCTATTTATTAGTATATTCAGTTTATGTTAGGCTTCCAGGTCCTTTCCTGTTAGTTGTCTCTTGCTTTTGAGAAATATTCAGAACAGGTCACACTCATTTATTTGCACGCTCAGTTATTGTACTTGCCACTCTTGAGGGAAAGGACTCAGCACTTGTGGTATGGTACAGTAAAAAGTCAATGGTTCTGAAGTTTAAGCACTTGGGTACAAATCCTAATTCTTCCACTTACTACCTAAGTGACAACCTTGGCTAGTCAATAACCTCTCTACATCTTAGTTTCTTCATCAGTAAAATTAGGGAGGAAGTTTGGGGACTGGACCAGAGATATAACCCTATCTGATGGGTTTTATTGCCTCCTACCTCCTGCTATGCCTGTCCTTTGAGAATAAAGGAGTGGTACCTCCACTCAAAGATGAACATTCTCATGTCTGGTCATATCCTCCACATCCAATGACTTTGAATTCTTGTAGAATATCATCCAAACCTCCCTTCTACACTCCCCACACTACCTCTCATTCCACCCCGCTCAATTCCATCACCCCAAAATCTCAACCTAATTCCACTTTGTAACGGGAATGTAAATTTAAAGATCTTCCCTGCCCCTAGGCTAAAGTGCACCTGGAGCCTGGGGTAGGAGGCTTGTTTTTCAGTAGATACTTTTTGATTGGCCAGTGGGTCCAAAAGGTTGTTACATTCTCTGAGCCAGGAGAAGGCTATATAAGCCCTGATGTGAGGCTTTGTTTTGGGGCTCACTTTGAGAAGTGTTCTGTGATTTGATATGGATTCTGGGAAGCCGTTGTCCAGAGCCCCCCGGCTTTGAAAAACCCTGATGTTGAAACCCAGATGTTGATTTGGTATGGATGTAATGGCTGGACAGTTTGGAAAGCTGTCTACTTGATCTGTTTCTGTCTTGATAATTCTGCCTGTATACTTTGAAGTTCAGGGTGCTGACCTTTTCCCCCTGAACGAGGTAAACGATATATGTTTGACTGATTAAAGTAAGCTTGTTAACCCATTTTGAGTTGCTTTCCTTTATCAAAGCAGATCCAAGAACCTGTGTTGGCAGCAAACCCTGAGGACGCTTGGGGTGCTTGCCGCTGCACAGTTAACCCTTCCACTGGGCCATAGTCCATAGGCAACGTATTTCCTTTTATTTTAAATCATTCTCCCTCCCAATCCTTTCATCCCCTCTGATGATACAACCTCTCTGGCCACCCTTTCCAGTACTGGCTAAACCTTCACTCATTCTTCTTGGCTCGTTGACTGAGGCCAGATAGTTGGAATATTCTTTGTTCCCAACTGGCACTTCCGGGTCATCTCCTCTTCTCCATCACTTAGTAACCTCTCTTCTTTTAAGATTCACACTATTCATATCTAACACCAAATCAAAATCCTGATAGCTGTTGCCTACTTTTCCTTCCTCAATGAGTCTGCTACTTTGCTCACAATTTTTCTCTCCTCCCTAATTCCCACCTTCATACTAGGGGACTTCAACATACATAATGATTCTTCTACAAATACTTGAACCACTTAGTTCATCAACCTACTTACCTAACTTCAGTCACACACAAAGATATCATGTCCTTGATCTCGTCTTCCTCGACAAAACCCTACTCTTTGTCCACACTGTGACCTCCAATCCTGTGACCCTTCTCTTGACTTCCCCCCAGCCATCTCTCCCACACTAGTCACTCTGTTCTCTTCTCTCCATCTTGACCCAGTGGTTAACCAAATAAATTCTAGATTGTTCTCTTGAATCTCTAGCCCCCTTATCATATTTTTGATTATACCCAGCCAAGCCTCAGCCTTGGATCATTCCCACTATTCACTGCCTGTGTTCCTCTACACCTGCTGCTGAATGAAATTAGAGAAAAATCACACAAATGTTCTGATTTGTAGGTACACTACAAATCTAGGTTACACATCCTCAACTGGACCCTCACTGCTGCTTGGCAATCTTAATTATACCTCCCTTATCAACTTACTCTCCCACTCCCTGCAGGAGTTCTTCCAAATCTTTTCATTTCTCCTATAACTTCCTACAGTTTCCACACCCCCTGCTATCTTGGCCAAGAACTTTACCTCTTATTTTATAAAAAAACTTGAGGTCATTCACCATGAGCTCCCTCTTCTTCATCTCCTCTTACTCAGGTGCCTTTTGCCACTCTTTTCTCCGTTACCCTAACACAATGAAATGGCCTTACTCCTTACGAAGGCTAACTCTTTTATCTGTTCAAGTGGTCCCATTTCGTCCCATCTGCTCCAAGAGATTGCCCCTCTGTCTTTCCAACTCTTTTGCTTATTTTTAATCTCTCCCTTTTTACTGACATTTCCTATTGTTTACAAAACATGCCTGTGTCCACTATCCTGAAAAAACTCTCACTTGATCCTTCCATCCCTACTACTATCTTATATTTCTTCTGCCCTTTGTAGCTAAACTGCTTGCCTATTTTTGCTTCCACTTTTCTTCCACTCACTTTTAAAAAAATTCTTACAATCTGACTTCCAACCTTATTTCATCCAAACTACTCTCTCCAAAATTATTAATGCTCTCTTATTTGACAAATCTAATGGCCTTTTCTCAATCCGTGAGCTCTTTGCAGCCTTTGACCCTGCTGATCACTCTCTCTGCTTTGGTACACTCTTCTCTCCTGGTTCTTCTGCTGACTGCTCCTTCTCTGTCTCCTTTGCTGGATTCTCTTCTACATCACACTCTCTATCAGTAGGTGTCCCACAGAGTTCTGAACTAGGTCCTCTTCTCTTCTCCTTCTATACCACTTCACCTGTTGATCTCATTAGGTCCCGTGGACTTAATTACCATCTCTATACTGATGATTCTCAAATATACCTATGATGCCCCAATCTCTCTGCTGACCTCCAATCTCTTATTTCCAACTGCCTTTCAGACATTTCAAACAGGAAGTCTAATATACACCTTAAAACTCACTATGTCCAAAACAGAATTCATTTTTCTTTCTATACCTTCCTTCCAAAATCTCAGCCTCAAAGCCTAAGAGTCATGCTGGATTCTCCATTGTCTCTCACCCCCCACATCCAAGGTATTGCCAAAGGTCTTAGATCTCACCTTTCTCCAATATACCCCCTTCTCTCCTTTGTCACTGACTTCTCTGATGCAGGCTCTCATTGCTTCATGCCTCAATTACTACAATAGCTAATGGTGGATCATGTTCTATCCTCACTCACAATCATGGCATGGAAATCACTGTAGGATCTTGAAGCCTGTGGCAGCATAGCAGACATGCTGCAGGAGGGGCTACAAGCATGAAAGGCCATAAGCACGAGCTCAGTACAAACTGTAAGTCTGTTGTCTAAGAGCAAACTTAACGAGGATGGGAGTGGCTCATCTAGAGGCGAGCTGTAGGGGTATACATTTTTGGGCAATAGAAAGGCTGTCTACCAAGTCTAATATGATAAGCGGCAAAATACTAGACACACACAGTATTTTGAGTTAGGAGGGAACTTGGAGACAGTCTAATCCACTACCTCATGAAGGCTTAGAAAAATGAAGGGATTTCTAGGCTACTAAGACATAGGGAAACAGATAAATGTTATAGCTTGGATCTGAAATCAGATTTTTTTGACTCCACATTCAGTGCTCTTAGCAGCAGACTATGTTTACTCCTTCAATTTATAGGTAGTTTTACGTTTTATGGAACAATTAAAGAAAAACGCGATTGTAAAACAACAGAAGAATTTTAGGTGCTCTTTAGAAGTTCCAAAAGATCAGCTTTTAAAAACTTCTATAAAAAGGAAACTTAGAAGAGATACGGAAAATAAGGGGTTTAAGTAGTGACTCTGTGAATCGTTTGGGAAAGATGAGGCAGGAACATTTTTGTTAAATAACAATGACTGTCACTAACGATTTGCCTTATTATCTCTTAGTCTATAATAGTAAGATGAAATTCTAGAAATCCTTTACATAGTCTTTTTAAATCAAATTGCACACAAGCCATATGTTCTACTTGGCAAAAAGTTTTCAAGTAAAAACTAGGACTAACAGCTTTTTAAAACTGTCATTCATATCTTTTGTTTTTGTTACTTTACTTTCAGAATAGATTTCTCCCTCCTTGATAAGCCATCTTTTGTAACAAAAAATTAAAAGAGGAAAAACAGTTCATCAAAACTAATCAAGTGAGTCTGATAGTACATAAAAGTAATGTGACAAACCATAGTCCTCTACCTCTCCAAAGAATCGGAAGAGAAGGGAAGTATGTGCTCCTGAAATAATACTAAATTATGGAAATGCACATGATAATTAAGTACAAGAGTTCATATAAAACACAAATCACCATTTATATCAAACAAAAATAAAAGGCAAGATCTATTAAATTTATTTTAGATGCTCTGACTGATTTTTATTAGACCCACCACCTACTTTTCATTAGGTCTACCTCAATTTCTTCTAAGCTCTGAACACAAACTAATGTTATTTTCATAGTTATGCATACATACTTTTTAAAAACTCAACTGTGTATGAAAAAAAAAAGTTCTGCTACTAACAAAGTGATTTTCCTAGCTCTCTAAAGGAAATAGATTGTTTTCAATCAAGAAGTTATAACCAGGGGCGGCCAGGTAGCACAGAGAGTAAGAGCACCGGCTCCAGTGCTGAGAAGACCGGGAGATCGAATCCCGGGCTCAGACACTTAGCACCCACCCAGAAACACCTGGCCGTGTAACCTTGAGCAAGTTACTTAACCCCAATTGCTTAGGGGAGGCCAGGTGGCTCAGCGAGTAAGAGCATCGGCTCCAGTGTCGGGATGACCTGGAGATCGAATCCTGGGCTCAGATACTCAGCACCACACCCAGAAATAACTGGCCGTGTAACCTTGAGCAAGTTACTTAAACCCAATTGCTTTAAAAAAAAAAAGTTATAACCAACAATTTATCTTTTAGGCATAAGTTGTCCTTAAACACCAACAGCCCAATTTTTAAGATCAGGTTTTGATGACTTAAGAGGCTGCCTGGAATCAACAGACTTGGGTTCAAGTTCTGTCTCTGATCCATCCTGGGTGTGATCCTGGTCCAAGTTACTTAGCCTCTTAGGGTCCAGGTAACTTTCCAGGACAAACTGCAGAACAAGTACATTCAGAGAGGGAGTCTCTATATCAAGACCTTGCTCCCCAAAATTGGTGAAATTACAGGTCAGGATTAAAACAAAACAAATGAAAAATGACCAAGGATGTATAATTTTTCAAAAAATTACATATCTTTAAAAAAATACTAATGTGAGTCATACCTTACTATGCTTATGTATTGGCCTACAAGTGCTTGAATATAGACGTGGACATACTGAGTCCAGTTGTGTCATCAACAAATAAGTCATATAAGTTTATAAAATAAGCCTAAATCAAAATTTCCCTCTTTTACTCTAGAAACATCATCATTTCAGAAAAGTACATTACAATGTAAAGATTCATTAGAACATTTAAGCTTTCCATCTCAACTTTGTTGTACAGAGTGAGAGACAATTTGTAATAAAGGTAAAAACTCTGAAGCCACAGTATCTAAAACCACCATAAAACCAATCTTTTCAAGTTGCATATATTTAGCATATGTGATACAAAAAATCCATAGAAGAATGAAGACAATCCCTGAGGGTAATTAGAATGCAATAATTTGTACTTGTACTTTTCTTCAGTTTTTTAAAACAATCATCTTTGTTACAAAAATATTCATAATGACAATTTCCACTTACTTATTTGATACTATGCCTTACCCTAGTTAAGTAATAACAAAACAAAACAAAAAAGCCCATGTATAAATAACCAAATAGAAGTATGAAGCAACTCCCTCAAAGTTCTGGCTACAAGAAGGTATATGAGCTACTTTCTTGAAGAACTAGAATTCTTTTTCAAAGCAGTTTCTAAATGTCTACACAAAGAAAGATGATCTTTGATCTTCAATTATTATGCACAAAGTATACTTACTTATACTAAATATTCATATCGTTTTAGAAATTTTAAGCTAGTGAAATGAAGAGAGCAGTGAAACCTAAGAATTTGGTGGTCTACATTCTGGTCTTGGTTCCCTGACTTCAAACTATGTGAACCCAAGAAGTTAATTTAGACACTCTTAGCCTTACAGCTACCACATATGCAAAATGGGAATAATTGTAATATTAACTAGATAGTTCTGAGAATCAATTGTCAATGTAAGTGAAAACCTTTGAAAAGTATAAGGCATTGTGCTAATAAACAGTATCACTGATTAGGCAGTGAGTTTTGTGGTAGCTTGGAATTAATACAATTTTTTGTAATCATTCCTTATTATTGACAGTATATTTATTTAGCTGCCCTAAAAGAAGGTTTAGGCTAGATTCCACAGCTACCAGTAAAATGATATAGGGCTATAAAATAATATAATTGAAATTTGATTGAACAAATTCATATCCCAGTGATTGAAATCCCTTCACTCTGTAACATTCAGGAGAAGATAAGCAGCAGGCAGGTACTGATAAGCACCACTGCACTGAAGAAAGATTTGGCCTAGAGATCTAGATTTGGGAATAATCTGCATGGAGATGTACAGAGCTGAGGAGTGCCAGACCCTTCAAAATATCTTTTTTGGGGATTGTATATTTATTTCAGTGATTTTGCTGTGGCTTAAAGCATCTGTGGGATGTTTTTCTGTGTTCAGTTTGCAACATTCTTTTGAATATCCTCAATGGTGGCAAATCTTAAGGACAAATGGCCAATTGCAATTTGGAGCCAATTTTAGTAAGTTAGATACTACCATTTTTGATTAAAACAATAATGACAGCAACAACGACAAAGGTATAGCCATAAAGTATGCACACTGACTTTGGTGAGTGATCAACAATTTCAAAAATGTTTTTGAAAAAAGTGTACAGCTTCACAAAATGATTCAGAAAGAATAGAAATTCTGATGTATAAGTTCTGGTGTATCTGGTTAAAAACAACACAAAAGTCCCATTCCTTTATAGTCATACCTTTAGGGTGTGCTCCCCTAAGAATATACCTTTAGTTGGAACCAAGCAAAGATACTGTAATAGCCCCAGTAAGGGGAAAAATTACCTTACACCTGCTACAGACCAGAAATCAAAATGTTATAAGATAAAAATTAATTTGTGGCCCCAATGAGAACTTGGATGAACTGTCTTCTCAGAAGGTGATCTTCTCCTTTAGTTCTCTCCAGTTAACACATACTTTTCAGATTAGTAGTAGCTGACAGAAAGAGTTTAGCCTGAAGGACTGGATCTGAAATTTAGCAAGAGAAAGAAGGGCAGCAGGAGGAAAGGCAAGCCCAAGTAATATAATGCAGAATAAAGGGGTAGAAATGGATGATAACCAAAGACAACTATGTTAGATACTACTGACAATGAAGACTTATAAATGAAAAGTAACAATGAAACCCAGTAAAACTAAGTAGGTACCGTGCTAAGGGATTGGATGACAAAAATTGCGTCTGAATTTAATGCAGAAGAGAGGTTCCTTGCCAGGGACTATTTTGTTTTGGGCTTTGTATTCTCAGAACTTGGCACAGTGTATGGAACACAGCAGATATTTAATAATAAATACTAACTGTTTGACAGAAGAGGCATTTAACTCAGACTGAGGATCAGAGTAAGAATTTTTTGAGATATGGCAAAAATCCGAGAAAAGTGACAATAATTGAGGTAAGAGAATTGGAAAAGATTTAAGGAATCAGAAAAACAAATTCTGAAAAAAAAATTTCAATTTGCTCTCCTAACATATTACAGACTGAACAAAAGACTTCAGGAACAGTTCTGAGAGACAGAATAGAATCAGAAAGCTTAGGTTCTAGATCTAGATCCATTAATGACTGTGTGATCACACCCGATTTAAGCTAGTCATTTAACCCACTCTGTCTCAATTTCACCATCTGTAAAATGGCTAAAGTAGCACTTGGCCTACTTAATTCACATAATGTGTACAAAAGCAGCATGAAAAGCCTTGCATTGTTGGGCATGGCACATGCCGGTAATCCCTGATCACTGGGGATCAAGAGTTTTGAGTTTCTGTAGGATAAAAGCTAATCCTGTCTACACTAAGCCTAGCATCAATATGTCTGTCGGGGTGCAGAAATGGGGGGTGGATAGGGCGCAGAAGAAGGGGTATACCATGAAGCTTAAGGAGATATAAACTGGCCAGAAACTGAGCATGTCAAAGGTTCCATGCCAATTAGCAGTGGAATTGGGCCCAGAAGTGACTGCTGTACCTCCAACCTGGGTGAAATAGGAAGGCCTTTTACCTATTCCAAAAAAAACATTATATACTACATACTACACACACACACGAATATTTTAGAGTTTTATATATTTTAAAGATCAAGATACAGATTCAGAAATACTCCCTTTATGTATCTATTTCTGCAATCTCTAACATAAGTGTCATGATACTTGAGAATTACAAACATTTTAATATAGTTTTTCCGCGGAAGGAAAATAAGTTCTAAGCAACTGACCTATAAAGTATAAGAAGTTGTGAGAAAAGTAATTGGAAAAAGAAACATTTTATTTTAAGGATATGATATGAATGTTCCTTGCGACCATCAACCTGGGGAAAAACATGTATTTCAGTATCCTAATTGAGTTTTTTCTAAGGAAACAAAAACCTTAATGGCTCTTCTGTTAAGTAGTTGAACATAAGTAGAAGAGGCAGAGTATTAAAAAAGAATAAATATATACAAGTAAGCCACTGGTTAATGGTTAATTCCTCTTTATGACATTTTCCACATAAAATTTCCTACCTTGACATAGTATCTGAATATTTTAAATATAAAGGACCTATACATTTTCTTTATTATAATTACATATGAAGAGTGTAAAACATCGTGTCTTCCTTATACACACATAGATATATCTTCTTATTCTTATGTATACTGTACATTTCTTTTACTAAATACATTCTGACTTGTAAGACTAGATTTACAGTTTTCTGATTCCTGATTTACAATTCTCCCATAAACGTCTATATCCACTTTTATTCATGGATTCAAATAAAATTCTACTATATAATCAAAACTCAAATCTTTAACACCATTATATTTCAGGAAATGAGTAATTAATAGCCATCCCAATAATTTGTAATGAATCTGGAATTTCCCCAGTACCTGGAAAATAGTCAAAGTAATCCCCTTCAAAAAGAGAAAGTTGTCTTTTGTAATGCTGAATATGAACCACTCCCTTTCTGTTCAGGTGCTCCAGAAGCCCAATTCTCAAGTGATCATGTATGCTCACTATTTTAGTAAACCGGTAACTAGAATAGGAAAGAAAACAAACTTAATTTTTGATTACCTAAAGCTTTTGAATGAGTTGAGTAACTCAAACTGATCAAAATGAAATACCTCTCACAATCCTTGGGGTAAAGGGGAGAAATTTTCCCCTTGATAATAAAAATGAAAACCTGATCTAAAATAAAGGTAATCACTTAACTTTTGATTTGATAAACCAAAACCCCCAAATTCTATAATTAAAAGCAAAATCTTTTTTTCCCTGGGTTTAAAGGGGATGGAGGGATGAAGAAACATTTTCAGATCTGACCTCTCAGTAACATTTCCATGACCTGTCTTTCCAATGTGTCATGGTAACAAGAGTCTGAAATGTTGGCATTTTGTAAACTCCAAGGCAATGTATTAGTTTTGTAATGAAATAGGGGAGGGAATAAAATAAAACTGTAAAGCAAAATTTTAAAATAAAGAATTATGAACTTGAGTCCTTGCTTGGTAAGTACCATAAAATTATTACAGATACTGTGTGCCATGATTTTTTTTCTTCAAAATTAGTAAAAAAAAATTTTTTTAGAAAAGGAAAATCTAAATAAAATTTTAGCATTAAATTTAAAGTCTTCCTCAAATTCTGGAGTGCAAAGCCATTTGTAGCACCATTTTGTCTTGTACCTTCCCTCCTCCATCAAAAGAAAAGTAAAATCCAAGTAGATACTAATCCTCTTTCATTTTACTTTTACTGTGATTCTCTACAACAACTTACCAGGTTAAGAGTACTGAAAGTTCTGTACTTAAGATAACGAACTGTATAATCAGTAAACTTTTAAAGACGTGACATTGTTGATCAGGCAAAAAGATTTTGCTCCTCTCATGTCTTAGTGTATCAGTATAGCCAATTTTTTAAAAAAAGCTAAGTTGTTTTTAATGATTAAAAAACCTAAACCAAAACAACATTACATTTATCTAATTTTGTTCTTGGATACAGTTCATCACTTATGGCTTTGCTAATAATGGGAGTTGCTGCAGAGGAGGTGTTCACACCGGTAGAACTTTTCAGTGTGATCTTAAAAATCTCATCTGTAAGGTTGGGCTAGGAGAGTCCTAAAGTCACCATGAAGATCACTGCCAGGTATTATACATGAGGACTACTACAGAGGTCACACCAAACAATGATGATTAGATAAAAGTGGCTGAATTAAGACCCAAGTTCTACAAGTACACAAACTGTGATGGGGTCACTTGTGTTGGAAAATATTGAGGGATTAGTCTAAAAGTCCAAGTGATACTAATTAATAATAAAACAATACCAGTAAGAAAGGTTCATGTAGGTTGTGGTTCAAATTAAATTCTAACACTAACAATGGATCCTGACACAGCAATTGTTTTTGAAGATTTTATTTTTTTTGTAATATACAGGCAACTACATATGAATGAATGGCTTTCCAAAATATTCTGTTATGGGAGCCTATATTTGTATTAAAGCACTAAAATGGTTCATTTCTACCTCTAAGTTAGTATGGGGTCCCAATGGTTCTTCAATTTTAAATCACTAATATCTACTCCTACCTGTCTGACCACCTCTCAGTGTTTCCTCTCTCCTTATAATGAGCATTATTACCTCAGGCTTTGAGAACTCTTTTGTCTTTTTTCCATACGCTCTTCTACTGGAGATCTCATCTGCCCCTTTGGGTTCAAGTACCATCTCCATGCAGATGACTTCCAAATCTAGACATTCAGCCCAAATTTCTCTTCAGATTATCAGTGCCTATCAGAACCTACCTACTGATTTATCTTCTGAATGTTCCAGAGTGAGAGGATCTCAAGTTTGACATACTTCAAATAGAATCGCTGCTGTCCTCTAAGAACTTGCTGCCTACCAAACCTCTGAGGGCACAACTGTCCCAGGCACTGGGGACCAAAGCTTTGGAGCCATCCACGACTCTTTCCTCTTCCTTCATACAAAATCAGATACCGAGTCTTGTTGGTCCTGCATCTCTCACAACTGCCTCCCTCCTGTCCTACTCTGACAGCCATTTCTTTTTTATAGTATCCTTAGCCTTATCGTGCTGCTCCCCTTCATGAACCCTGCCCTCCAGTCAAACCAGACTACTTCATTTCCACAAATCACTCCATTTTTCTCATTTCCATACATTTGCACAAAACATTCTTTATACCTGGAATACACAACCTCCGCATCTCAGAATTCTTGCCTTTCAAGACTCAGTTCCAACGATATCTTCACTTTTGTTAAAGTCTTAACTTCACTTCCATATTAGTTTCTCTCTCTGTCTCTACTATCTCTCTCTCTTTTCAACTTTTGAACTGCATTTACTTGTATCTCCACACCCCCAATGGAAGAAACAGGCTTCTTGAGGGTGGGAAATGTTTGATAGAAACCTAGCACTTAATCTTGATGTAACCAGGTTCTCCACTAACTTGCATAATTTTCTTTAGCCAGAATCACATGATCACTTAATCTCTTCTATAAAATGAGTACATTATCTATCTTATTTCATAATACCACCGTGAAAATGAGATAAAAGATGTGATAAACTTACGAAAAGCGAAAAAGTATAAAATACAAACAGAAATTACTTGATTATAAGTTGGAGTTTTGGTAATAATTCACAATACATTTTTGTGTATTTACATACATGAATATTATATTTCAACATGGCTGAATGTTGGCATTTTAGGGATAAAAATTCTGTACTATGGCTTAATTAGAAAAATCAGCACAAAGAAGTGATTGATCCTGGGACACCATATATTATATATAAATTAATACTATATTAGAATGAATATTCATATTAAGTACCTTGACAATTTGGTTTTAACCTTCCCTTCCAGCCTTATTTCATATTACTCCATTTATGTACTATGTGTTCAAGTCAAATAGGACTGTTCAAATCATTTGTTCCCTGAACTTGACTCATTTCTCAGGAATTTTCACAGGTATGCAGAATTACAGGAACATTTTGTTGCATGTCTGCTGCAGGCAAACTGAGAAATGATATTATAGAAATTTATTACATGAAGGAAGAAGTATATTTAGAAAATTACTATTTGTTTTTGGAGGGGGGAAGGCAGGGCAATTGGGGTTAAGTGATTTGCCCAAGGTTACATGACTAGTACGTGTTAAGTGTCTGAGGTCGGATTTGAACTCAGGCCCTCCTGACTCCAGGGCTAATGCTCTATTCACTGCAATACCTAGCTGCCCCTTAGAAAATTATTCTTGCTCACATAGAATAAAGTGAATCAGCCTGGAACCTACTGATTTTTAAAATGAAAAACTAATAGCTGAAAAACCAATTTTTGCAAAAACTGGATTAACTAGGAACATCTTGTTTTACTTGTAACTCTCATCTTTAAGGCAAATGTCAAAAACAACACAAAACAAACAAACAAACACCACAGCATGTCAGTATCCCATTCTGTTCCCTAGGCATAATGTCTTGCTTCCATATAAATCTATGACATGATAGAATGCATATTCATATCAAGGACCTCTACAACCGGGTTTCAACCTTCCTTTCTGGCCCTATTTCATATTACTCCATTCACACTCTCTGTATCAGACAAGTAGCTATTTCCTGATCTTGATATCCTATCTGAAGCCTCTATGAATTTTCTTTTCCTTTTTTTTTTTTTAAAGCAATTGGGGTTAAGTACCTTGCTCAAGGTTACACGGCCAGTTATTTCTGGGTGTGGTGCTAAGTATCTGAGCCTGGATTCGATCCCCCAGGTCATCCTGACACTGGGGCCTGTGCTCTTACTCCTGAGCCACCTGGCCGCCCCTAAGCAATTGGGGTTAACTAACTTGCTCGAGGTTACACGGCCAGGTGTTTCTGGGTGGATGCTAAGTGTCTGAGCCCGGATTCAATCCTCCTGGTCATCCCGACACTGGGGCCGGTGCTCTTACTTGCTGTGCTACCTGGCCGCCCCGCCTCTATGAATTTTCACATGTGATTCTCCATGCCTGGAATATAATTTTTCCTTATCTCTGCCTTTTAGAAAGTTTCTTACAGGACTAGATCAGGAGTTGTCCTTTCTTGATTCTCCTTAGAGGACTGAAATCTTTTCTCTTTTGAAATAATCTTAGACCACTTTATTTGGATTTCTCCTTCATCCTATTGTCATTTAAAAAAATCTTAAGTCTCCCTAGAGCCTGGCAAAGTTCCTTGCAAACAGTAGGTGCTTGACAACTGTTGATGGACTGAACTGAATATCTGGGATGATCATACCGAGGAACTACATGAGCTTTAGTTATCAAAGGAAGTAACAGTTTTCATCCTTAACAAGTTAATCAAGGTATTACTACTATGTAATATACTAGACAGAAACTGATGGCTGATATTCACTTAAATTAAGAGCAGTCAAGGGAATATGTAAGGAAAAAACAGAAAATTCTTAAAGGAAAGAAACCACATATGCTTGAAAGAATTATACATCCTTCCTGTTTAGAGATATTAGTTATCTGCTGTTTGGTTTCCTGTCTTAGAGATATTTCTTCTCTTATAACTAAGAAAGCTTTGAGGATACACTTAAAACTTGCTTTAAACATTTTCCTACATTCATTACAAATATATTTATCATATAATTCATTACAATATGAATTTTAAACAGTGTGTACTTTGGGGTTATAATAAAATAGTGGCTTCCTGATGCCATATCTACCTCTGGTATCCAAGTACAGAGAAAAATTCTTTTTCTCTTCAAAATATGTTACCCTTTCTGTTTTAAAACTAATATAAAACTGGTTTTCAGGAAATGTTTTTTTAAATCATCTCCAATGTTCCAATGAAACAACTTAAAATCATTCTAGTGATGCTGGATGACTAGAAGACATGGGATACTCACTACAATATCTGAAGAACTGAAAGTGAATTATCAGGTGAGGATAAAAAGTCTCATGGTGGGAGTAAGCTGCAATACCTCATAAAAAAAGTAATTACAAATGATAATCAAGAGTGAAGGATGTGGTCAAGAGAGATATTAGTGAAAAAGAGGGGCTGTTTAAATGGAATGATTGATGGACACTGGATGCCTAGCTTATTGGCACTCTTTAGATGTTAAGACAAGAGGCCATAGGGTCTCCAGTGTAATGAACTTCTAGAATATATGGACAAGAGTGACACAGGATGAACAGGCATGAATGGGCTGCAATTTAAATTATTGTATGGAATACACACATTGATTAGGTCACAGAATTATTAGTGTTTAAAACTAAAACCAACACCAGAGAAACTAATAACCTGGAGGAACAATATGGTTGAAGTGGAAAAAACTACTGGGACGTGGAGTCAAGGTAGAGGAACAGCAGGAAGCAGCTCAACAAATCCCCTCTCTCCCTAAAAAGACCTAAAAAAATGCACCAGACTGAATCTTGATGAGGAAACCAAGAAAAAGTCATAGAAAAATACTTCTATACAAGCAAGGAGGAAGGGGGAAGAGACACTTAAGCTGACACTTAAGCCTCACTCTCCTCTGAATTGGTCACAGAAGGGAAGAACACACATACACAATTGGGTACAGAAATAAATATCACTCAACAGGAAATAAATAAGAGGAAAAAGGCGAATGAGGAGGAGGGTGGATTAAAAAAGACATCAGTCTTAAGCAAAACAAACTCTAAGGAAACGCAAAAATATTTCTAGCTCTTTTTGAGGTGGCAAAAATCTGAAGGAGTATTCATCAACTGCAAAAGGGTTGACCAAGTTATGGCACATAAATGTGACAGAATACTTACTGTGCTATGAGGAATGATGAAGGAGATGGTTTTGAAGAAATCTAGAAAGACTTGTATGATCTGATGCAAAGTAAAGTGAACTGAGCCAAACGAATAATTTATACAACTATATACAGTAAAGACAACAACTTTGAAAGAAATAGGAACTTTGATCAGTAAAATGACCAATCACACTTCAAGAAGACTAATGATGAAACATGCTACTTTATATTTATATAGACAATCACCGTGGGAATTTGTGTTGACTATATTTTTCTTTCATTCTCAATCAGGTGGGCATTGAGGATGGCATGAGGAGGTGGTGTTTGGGTGGGAAGGAAAAAAGGCCATAATCCAACAGTTCATTTGTTTTAATATGTAATAAACATATTGTAAATATACATATAAAAACAAACTTCTTATCTGGTAGCTCATTTGTCTTAATATGTAATATTAAGTAATGTATATTATATGCATGTATTAAGTAATATAACACATATATTACATATTAAGACAAATGAGCTGCCAGATAGGAGTTAGGAGTTTCGGCTTTGAGTTCTGACCTGGGTTCAAGACCTATCTCTGATAAATACTGTCTATGGGACTCTGAGTAAGCTTCTTAACCTCTCAATTAGTAGTGCAACTCTCTAAAAGTACAAATTGCAGAGTAGTTACTAATCAGCATGGATAGAGGAAGGTTTCTCCTGAGCTTTTCCTACACCAGTGAAATTACACGTCTGGCTTAAAAAAATAAAACCATGATTTTTATCTGTAATCCATGGAGTACATTTGCCAATTGCCTTCAAAAAGAAATGTGGATCTCACACTGCATTATTTATTGACATATTTCTTTTGTTTTCCTTTCAACAACCAATAGAGAATGATGTTGAAATAAGTAGCAGGGTAAAAAATCTTGATTTTCTCATTCTTAAAATAGGGATAATAAATTTTGCCCTACTTATAGGATTATTTTGAGGATCAAATGAGAGAGCATATATTAAAAAACGTTTTAAACCTTTAAGAATTACATAAATGTTAAATTATTCTAAACAACATGAAAAGAAAGTATTTTGGTCCTACTATGTTAAAAACTGTAATTCCGTTGTTCTAGAAATTACTGCTAGTAAATTGATTTGAATTACAAATATGTACACCAATGAGTAAGAAAGTAGTAATAATACACATTTGGGATCAGGTATGATTTGTACTTAAAACTCACAAATTATGAACTGCAGAACCCACAAAATGACACAGAGAAGCTAACCTCCCGCTGAGAACAGCCCAGCAGGCTGGCAGGAATCGGCCAGCACAACGCTCTGGGAGCTGAGCCCAGTACCATGCTGAGGCTTTAGCCCCAGGGTGGGCCTGACCAGCCGCCAGCCAGAGGGACTCCAGATCAGCAGCAGCTGTGGCCGTCTCCAGATTTATCAATACATAGATGCGAAGGACAAGGTGAGAGGCCAGTGCAGTCTGGACTTTGGGACCCAGTAAGTGGGAGTGCGTGGCTTTTACCCCCGGGGCAAGAAACTGCTGAGACACCGGCACAGCCTGCCAGCACCACGTGGTGGCTTCAGCTCCTGGCCTGCAGAGTGTAGGGGGACCAAGCACCAGTCTGAGGGGTAATCGCTCTTGCTTTAACCTGCTTGGATCTGGATTGGAGTCTAGGGTGGAGGTCCTGGAGTGTGTGTCCAGCTTGCCAGAGCATGTGGAGATCTCAGAGAGGGCACCCATCTAATACCTCCGGCAGCTGAGAAAACCCCAGCGTTTGGGACGAAAACTCCCCTGTCTGGTGGCAGAGTCCTACTGTGGCAAAAAGCCCAAAAGTCAAATCATTGAGTGGCAAAATGAGCAGGCAAAGGAAACAAAGCAGACAGAAGATTCCAACATTACACTCCTATTTTGGGGATAAGAAGGAGCAAGGCATGGAACAGGAGGAAATCAGTGAAGTCAGAACTCCTGCACCAAAAGCTTCAAAGGAAAATACAAGCTGGTTACAGGCCATAGAGGACCTTAAGAAGCAGATAAGAGAAGTGGAGGAAAAATTGGGAAGAGAAATGAGAACAATGCAAGAAAATTATGAAATGAGAGTCAACAGCCTGACTGAAGAAAATAATACCTTAAAAAACAGACTGACTCAAATGGCAAAGGAGGCTCAAAAAGGCAATGAGGAGAAGAATGCCTTAAAAAGTCGAATTTGCCAGATGGAAAAAGAATCTCAAAAGCTCACTGAGGAGAATCATTGCTTCAGAATTAGATTGGAGCAAATGGAAGCTAATGACTTTATGAGAAATCAAGATGCTGTTAAACAGATCCAAACAAATGAAAGAATAGAAGGCAATGTGAAATATCTCATGGGAAAAACCACTGACCTGGAAAATAGATCCAGGAGAGATAATTTAAAAATTACTGGACTGCCTGAGAGCCATGACCAAAGTAAGAGCCTGGAAAGCATCCTCCAGGAAGTTCTCAAAGAAAACTGCCCTAATGTTTTAGAACGAGAGGGCGAAATAGAGGTTGAAAGAATCCACCGATCACCTCCTGAAAAAGATCCCAAAAAGAAAACTCCTAGGAATATTATAGCCAGGTTCCAGAATTCCCAGATGAAGGAGAGAATATTACAAGCAGCCAGGAAGAAACAATTTGAATATTGTGGAAACACAATCAGGATAACCCAGGATCTGGCAGCTTCTACACTGAGGGATCGAAGGGCCTGGAATGTGATATTCCGGAGGTCAAGGGAGCTGGGATTAAAACCAAGAGTCACCTACCCAGCAAAACTGAGTATCCTGTTTCAGGGGAAAATATGGTCATTCAGTGGAATACAGGATTTTCAAGCATTCTTGCTGAAAAAACCAGAGTTGAATAGAAAATTTGACATTCAGATACAAGAAGCAAGAGAAGCATGAGAAGGTAAACAGGGAAAAGAAATCATAAGGAACTTATCAAAGTTGAACTATGTTTTTTTTTTAAGCAATTGGGGTTCAGTGGCTTGCTCGGGGCTGCACGGCCAGTTGTTGTTTCTGGGTGTGGTGCTGGATGTCTGGGCCTGGATTTGGTCCGGGTCGTCCCGGCACTGGGGCCGGTGCTCTTGCTTGCTGAGCCGCCTGGCCAAAGTTGAACTATTAACATTCCTACATGGAAAAACAATAATTGTAACTTATGAAACTTTTCTCAGTAGTTGAAGGGATTAGAAATATATATATGTCTTTATATGAGGGTATGCAGGCATATGAATACATATGTGAATGTGTGTATATACGTTTACAGGTATACATAGATAGAGGGCATGGGACCAATTTAACAGGAAGGGATGATACTTAAAAGGTGAAATTAAGAGGAGAGAGGAGATGGGGAGAGACAGAGTGGGGCAAACTATCTCATACAGAAGAGGCAAGGGAAAATGGTTACAATGGAGGGGAAGAATAGGAAGGCAAAAGGGAATGGGTCAACCTTATTCCTATTGAATCTGGCTTGAGGAGGGAGGGAAATACACACTAAATAGGGGATCTCACCCTCCAGGAGAATAGGGGGGGAAGGGGATGTGAGGGGGGATGATGGAAGGGAGGGCAGGCTGGGGGGGAGGGAAGTTGGAAGCACCCACTTTTAAAAGGGACAGGATCAAAGTAGAGAATAGAACAAGTGGGAGGTGGGATAGGAGGGAGGGAAATATAGTCAGTCTTTTACAATATATCTACTATGTTATTGTTTTGCATTAGCCGCACATGTACAACCTATACTGAACTGCTTGTCTCCCCAGTGGGGGTGGGTGGCAGGGGGGGGAAGGGAATGAATCTGGAATTGAAAGTTTTAAAATCAAATATTCAAATATATATATATAACTCACAAATTATTCACTTCCCCACTCACACATCATATATATCATATAATACATCATCACACAAGACACAGATTTAAGTAGTCATTTAGCAGTCTAAGTCATGTTTAGAATAGTGATTATTTTAGGCCAGGGATGAAACCAGTAAGTCCATAGTGATACTGAATCTCTGATGGATCTGTGATTTCATTTGTGGGTATTCTTCTATTGGTATAGAACACAACATCTATTTCAGTGTAATTCTCATGTATATTTTTCTGCAAATCTACCTCAAGACACAGAGGTTTTTCTTTTTTTTTTTGGCCTTTTGGAGGGGGAAGGCAGGGCAACTGGGATTATGTAACTTGTCTAAGGTCACACTGCTAGTAAGTATTAAGTGTCTGAGGCCGGATTTGAACTCAGGTCCTCATGACTCCACGGCCAGTGCGGTGCTTTATTCACTGAGTCACCTAGCTGCCCCCATTCCTTTAGGTTTTTAAATATCTTGTGGATAGAAATGCACACTTGGGCATCCGTTATCTCTTGTTCTGGATACATTAAATTCGTCAAGTATTTTTTAAAGGTCTACTATGTACTAAGTGTTGAGGATAAAAAAAGATAAAAATGACATATTTCCCACCCTCAAGGAGCTTATATCCTATTACTGGAAACAATACATAAATATATAAATGATTTGTTGGGGGTGGAGGGGAAACAAAGTACTTACAACCACGGGGACCAAGAAAGGCCTACTGTGAAAGATGTCACTTGAACTAAATCTTGAAGCAAAGTTTGAGATTTCAATAGGTTGAGGTGAGAAGGCAAAGCATTGGCAAAGGAAGAGAAATAAGAAACAGAAAAGCAACTGGTCATTTTAGCTGGAATAAAGAATTACAAAGAGGGAATATTGGGAAATATACATGGAAAGACAGACTGGAGATAGGGTGTGAAGTACTTTAAATGAAAAAGTTATTTTTTATATTTTATCTAGAGTTGATATGGAGCTACGGATGATTTTTTATTTTGAGCAAGGAAATGACATATTCAACACCTATGTATTAGAAATATCAATTTATTAGCTGAGGTAAGGATAGATTGGAGGGGAAAGATGTGAGGTAGGAAGACCAATTAGGAGACAGCTGTAATGTTTTAGGTGTCAAATTAGGAACTGAGGTCACTAAACCTGCATATTGATTTAGGGACCACATTTTAAGATTTTCTATGTTCTAATGCATTTTTATTTCTTTCAGTTAAATATTTCCCAATTACATTTTAATCCGAATTGGCTGAATTTGGGAGTGTTGGGGGAAAAGGGGCAGGAAGAATAGCAGCAGGCACTATTTGACATTTTCATTCTAGGTGAAAAATAAGGAAGGCATGACCTGGGGTGGTGGGTGTGTGACTGGTGAAAAGGTGATAGGTGAGATGTTGTGAAGGTACAATTGATAGGACTTGAAATATTATTGTATATAGTGGGTGGGGGAGAGTGAAGAAGTGAGTATTTTTTAAGAATGCATATCTGGTACCTGGAAGGATGGTAGTGCATTCAAGAAAAATATGGAATTTAGGAAGAATGGGTATAGGGGAAGATAATGAGCTCTCTTTTAGACATGTTGAGTTTGAGATGCTTCCAAGGACATCCAAAGGAAGATGTTTACTGAACAGCTGGTAATACAGGACTAGAGAAATGAGGCCTGGATACAGTGGAACAAGGAGAATCCTGTTCATATAATCATAGAAAATAATAGAGAGATAACAGAAGACAGCTAGGTAGTGCAGTGGATAGAACATTGGGCTTGGTCTGGAAGACCTGGGTTCAAATCTGACTTCAAGCACTTATTAGCTGTGTGACCCTGGCCAAATCATTTAAATCTGTTTGCCTCAGTTTTCTCTATAAAATGAGCTGGAGAAGAAAATGGCAAATCACTCCAGGACTTCTGCCAAGAGAATCCCAAATGGGGTCATAAAACCTTGGACACAACTGAAACAAATGAACAACAGAGGTGAGGAAAAAATATACATTAAAAAAGGTTAACACCTTGCTATCCCTTTACAAAATGAAAAAGTTTCCCTCTGAAAACTCTATTCTTGATGATTAAGAAGGGCAGCTAACTACTAGTTGAGAAAATATTGGCCATAATTCTTGATGGCATTTGAAAAACTAAGCTTGCAAGCTCTGGATCTGTTCAGAGTGGCATGAAGTAGCTGAGGCACTGGACAAGTCTGTGGGATGTGATTCCAGTATCTCTATCAAAGGGCAGTAGGGGAGATGGGAGATGGGGAATGACTTGCTCATACTAGGTAGATTTGCTCTAGAGGAAGGAACTTAGTGGGCTGAGCAGTTTGAGATAAGGAGTAGATATTTTCCAGAAAGACAGACACAGAACAACAGCATTCAAGACAAGGAGTCACTTCAAGAAGCAAGAACTCAAGCAGCAAAGAGAGCAAACTTATAGATTCAAGGGAAAACTAGTCTCTTGTAGTCAAGGACTGAGCTGCTGCAGAGAGCAGACTCTGGGAGACCTGCTGAGATACAGTGCACAGACAGGAGCGATGAGAGAACTCTGTGTGGAAAAACGTCTTCAGGAAACTAGAGCATGTAGGAGGGAGCTGCCTTGGCCATATGTGCTTCCTACATGTGTTCCTCATGTATTCCCCATCAGCATATTCTAAGTTTTGTCCCTCCTTCCCACCAATGCTGTATTTGTGGAAGAGTGAACCCTAGGCTTATAGGGAGAATGATTTACAGTTTTTGTTACCTTAGTAAATGCCTTTGCTTTGAATAACATGTGCTTACTGGCTGAATAAGTATATTTGGAAGGAATTGTGATTAACAATTTTATGAACAGGGACCTACAAAATACCATGAAACTGGAGAGTTAGTCACCCCTTAGGGATCTAACCTACAAAACTCTGAGTGCTGAGTTGGGGAGGTATGTCCAGGAGGTATAATACATACAGATTTGGGAGCCATTTGTATTGGAAAGATAATGGAAACCATGTGAACTGGTGATATCATCAAGAGATATTATATATATATATATATATATATATATATATATATACACACACACAGATACATAAATTACAAACAGAGGAAAGAGGGCCCTTAACTACACCCATAAAAAGGGGGCCAGCCATGGATGATGACCTAGCAAATGTCAGACAGCTAAAATCTAGGATACAATGTTGAAAAAACCCAAGGAGGAGAGAGTATCTAGGAAGAGAAGGTGGTCAAAACTCTCAAATACTGCAGAGGTCAAATAGGAAGGACTGGGAAAAAAAAGACCACTAGATTTAGTACTTTACAGGTCTTAAGTAATCCATCAATCAAAAGACATCAATTCAATTCCTACTATGTTACAGGTGCTACGCTTGGCTCTGGGGATATAACAACAACAGTCAGGCACCCCCCTGCCCTCCAGGAGCTTATATATAATGTAAACTTGTAAAGAGCTTATATATAATGTAAACTCTTGTACTAGAGTTATATATCAAATTAAGAGTGGTTTACAAGGAAGTGGAGTGTAAGGAAGTAGAGGTGATGAATGTAGACCCCTTTTTCTAAGAGTATGGTAGAGAAAAGAATAAGTAATTTAGGACAACACCTCGAAGGGACACCATGACAAAACACCTTGCTTTCCAATCATACAAATTTTAAAGTTTTTTAAATGCTAGTTTTCACACTCAAATCATCATTGGTAACACACTGTAGCTTATATAAACTCACCATATATCTCTCCATGACCCAATGAGTCATCTGAAGAATTTTGATTTTCTTTGTAATTAATCTATGATCCCATGAAGAGCCATAAAATACCCCAAATAGGTATGGGCTTGTGTGTTAAAAAACACGACGTCAATTAAAGTGCTATGCAATTTCCTCAATTCTCCTTGGTCTTCCCTTCTTGTAGGTCACTCTTTTTTTCTATGTCTGAAAACATGTGTCTAATTCTGTACCTGCAATTCATTATACCTTTTCGGTAAGAGGCAGAAACATATGATTCATTAATTCTTGGGTTTTAATAAAAAGAATTATCTTAAGAATATTTTAAGATTTTAAGAATAACTCTTGTATTTTTTATCCTATACAGGAATACCTTTTATCTGAATATCATACACAAAACTGAAAAATATGTTGCATGGCATGTATCTCCTTGATGTATGTTGTATTTAATTTGGAAAAATGAAGGATCATAAAATGAAGTTATTCTTACTGCTGCATCTCTCCAGGAATCCTACACAATCTTAAGGAATTCATGTATGACACCACATTTATGACAACCTTTACAGGCTTCCATTTGCTCTACTGAATAAAATATATTTTATGATTAATAACAGACAGTGTAGGTTCTCGGTCAACTGTCTGACTACAAAAATGTGGTTTTCTGTAGAAAGTGATGCTGTTCTTCCTCCTCTTGTTGATTTTCATCAAGCATTGCACAGATCATTTTCACAAAAACCAAGAAATGAGAAAATATGCACAAGAGTTAGTCGCTGTTTCTCTTCTCAGTCCCCTTTTGTGGGTAATAATGCTTAGTCTTATTCCATTCTTTTGATAGCTTATTCCCTCTGAGATGTCTTGAAATCTTATTGTTGTGTACCTCGAAAACTTTGGTCCCCTCTAAGAATTCTTTGTGTATCAGGTCAGATCCTATTACCCTTGCCATTCTTAAAATACTATCTTTGCTTCTTCATATATCATTATTAGGCATAGAACGATTAGACTACAAATGTTAAAGTTTCACTGTCACTCGATGAAGAGAATATACTGATTGCTCTGTACGTGGAAAAGAGGGCTTCTGACTAAGCTGGACATGCGAAAGGTCACTAGGAGCCAAAGTTTCCATTATTTACTCCAATAAGGATGTGAAGGTGGAAAATCTCACCCAACTAATGGAATCTGTTCCCCAAATTCCCTCAGAGAAAGAATCAAAAGAACTCACTGATTCCAGGAGATAACAAAAACTGTTAGAAAAGTTTGGTAAGAGTTCTTTTAAGAATTAGACTCCCTAGAAACTGTGACCAAACAAAAAAAAAATCTGGATATCATATTTCAAGAAATCAAAAGAAAACTTCAACCAGGTTTATTGGAACCATAGGGCAAAATGAAAATAGTACAAATCAGGAGTTACTAGTGAAAAAGAAAAGAAAAATAGTCCAAGAGTTCAAAAACAAAGAAATCACATTGGGATCTATAAGACTATGCTAAAACTAATAATAAGGGAGAGAAAATCTTGGAATACTATATTCAAAAAGGTAAACAGCTGAAGGAAAATGAAAACTTATTTTACAAAATTGTATAATCCCATAGGAGAGTATCTTTAACAGAACAGATTTTCAAGTATTCTAAATGAAAAAAATCAAAGCTGCATAAAAACTATGAAATATAAACTTAAGAGTCAAGAAGGGTATATACATTTGGAGAACTGGAAGATATGAAAGGCTGATTATTTGTTTACATTCTAATAGAAGAAAAAAAAGAAAAATATTTGTTTAGAACCTTATTGTCTTCAAGGGACAAAGACAAAGAGGGTCTGAGGGTAGTTTTTGTTCTATTTGTTTGATCTTAAGATAGAAAAGGAATATATTAGGGAAGATGTGTGAAGAGGAGGGGATTAACTATTTCTACTCATAATTGGGGTACAGAAGAAGAATACACAAATCTGAAGGATAGGTTAGCTGGTGAAGACAAATGAAGAATCTTAATCCCCCCCCCCCCGAACCAGCTGATATAAAGCTGAACAAATGAATAAACTCATACAACAAGTATGACTGATACTGTCCTATACTAAAGCAGTAAATAGATGAGAAAAGAGAAGGAGAGTTTAAATGGGAGGATAGACTTGGGGTGGGAATAGAAACAAGTAAAAAAAAAAATTCAATAATGGTAAAGTATGAAGAGGGAATTAAAAGATAAAAACAAATCTGAATTATAAGAATCAGTGGTGTGAAGTCTCAAAGTGAAAAGAAGAATAGCATTAGGGAACAAATCTTTTTCCTTTTCTTGTTTGGTTTTATTTCATTTTTACCATTTTTCTTTCCATCTGATACAATCCGTCTTTATACCCTGACTAATGTCTAATGTGAAAGTATTTACAGATCCTATACTTGACTATATGCCGCCATGGGGGGAAGGGAGCGAGGGGGACAGAATGTGAAACTCAAGGAATTGTGGAATTGAATCTTGTAAACTAAAAGTAAACAAACAAATTAATAAAAAAAATGCAGATTAAACTAAAAAAAATTGAATAAAAATATAAATGAACTTCCCAAATTTGGGAAAAAAAAAACACCTCAGAGCCAGATGGATTAAAAAAGTTAATTATATTAAACATTCAAAGTACAATGAATTCCAATATAACAAACTGTACTAAATGTGGTTAACAGTATCTATCTACAGTAGTATTATCAGTAATTGAGAAAGGTTAGAGATCTTTCCAAAAAGAGAATAGAGCCAGGATGGCCAGCCAATATCATCACTCGTATTTAACACAGTTCTAGAAATGATAGTTACAGCAACAGGACACAGAAATTAAAGGAGTAAATTAAGCAAAGAGCAAACAAAACTATCACTTTTTGCAGATGACATGATTTACTTAAAGAACCGGAAGAACTGAGTTAAAAAAAAAAACCCAATTGGGGCAGCTAGGTGGTGCAGTTAATAGAGCACCAGCCCTGGAGTCAGGAGGACCTGAGTTCAAATCTGGCCTCAGACATTTAACACTTACTAGACGTGTGACCTTGGGCAAGTCACTTAATCCCAATTGCCTTACCTCCCCTCCTCTCTCCCCCCCAAAAAAACCAATTAGCTAGAACAGTTAATAATTTCAGGGTAATAGTAGGATATAAAACAAATCCACAAAAATCATCAGCTTTATCATGTGTTACAATGTAACCCAGAAGGAAGCAATACAGAAAGAAATGCCATTAAAAATAACTATAGCATGAATAAATTATGTATGAATTATTTGTGAATCCATCTATCAATTATGTGAACAAAGCTATAAAACATTATTTATAGAAATAAAGATAAATAAGTGGAGAAAGATTAATTGCTCTCGGTTGGGGCATGCCAAAATAATAAAAATGACAATGTTACCTAAAATATACATACACAATGCAATATCTAACTATCAAAAGTTTACTTTAGCTAGAAAACTTTCATTTAGACAAACAAAAAGGTTAAGAATCTCCTGAAGAATGGGAAATAAAAGGGTCTTAGCAGTACAAAATGCCTCAAATTATACTACAAAGTAATTATCAAAACTACTTAGTACTAATTAAAATTATTAAAGTTGTTTAGTTAGATTAGGAATAGAAGATCCAGAAGCAAAAGAACACCGAAACACAGAGCTTGATGAAACTTAGGAAATCAATTTAAAAAAAAAGACCTAGAAAGTATTCTGGAAGAAATTAAGTTTTGATGAACATATTTCATGTCATATGCCAAAATGATCTCCAAATAGATACATGAACCTAGATATAATAGTTCATGTCAAACAAATGAAAGGAGTAGAGAATGAAATACTTTTCACAATTGTGATCACAAGAGTTGGTGACTAAACAAGGAATGGAGAAGATCATAATACAGCAAATGATTGCATAAAGTTAAAAGCTTTTGCATATACAAAATCAATGTAGCTAGAATTAAAAGGGAAACAATTACTTCAAGGGAAAATCTGTAGAAAACTTTTTTGAAAAAGTGTGACAATCAAAGGGAACTGATAAAAATTTAGAGGAACAAGTGCCACTTCCCAAAACGAAAAATGGCCAAATGATATGAAAAGGTAGTTCTCAAAAGATGAAAGGGGATACTGAGAATTATAAGAAAAAACCCAACAAATCACTAATAATAGGAAAACTACAAATTAAAATAACTCTGAGTCTATTCCATACCCTTCCAATTAATAAAAATGACAAAAAGAAAATGGTAATTGTTAGAGAGGATGTGGACAGGACAGACACATTAATGTACTATAGAACTAATGCACCGTGGAACTATGAATTGGTCTAACCATTCATGAAAGGTTATATTGTGATATAGGGTTGAGAGGTATTAGTCACAGCAATTCCAAAGAGAAAAGAAAAGAATGTCAAAGAGGACAACTTTGAAACTGTGTTGGTTTGTTATAGACATCAAAAAAATCGACCAAGCTGCATGTAAGAGAGATGTGGAATTTCATATGCGATCATCTTTGTATAACTGCTTTGTATAAGGAAATGCTTGTATCAATTGATATTTGTTCAATTCACAATTAAAAAAAGTCAAAGAATAAAATCTTACTTCACATTTATTTGTTATCCTCTTTCCATTCTTGTCAATTAAATACTCTTAGAATGTTTTGGCTCAACTGATTTGTCATATCAAGCTGTCCCTAAATCCAATTTCTCCTCCACTCGTTTTATTAGGTGATACCATCTTTAATTGTCTCTCATTCTCTTGTGCTATGCTTTTGAAAATGAGCTTGTAGTTTGAGCCTATATTACCCTTCGTTACTATGTGTTTCTTCCTGACAAGGAGATTAAGTGGTTTGTTTGTTTTTTTTTTTGCTGGCTGAGGTAATGTTCAGGCTCTTTGTTCAATGAATATTTTGTATCAGTTAAATTTCTCTAAAATATGGTGATAATGAGAGCCAACATCTTTATTTTTAGACAGTTCTCATTTGTTCAGAGACAAAAGCTTGTTTAAATAGGTTGGGTAGGAAGTGTATACTTGGGTACACAAGTGTCTTCTTTTTGTATTCTTTCTTTCTTTCTTTCAATCTGGAATAGATTTTGACTTGTATGCTATAGTCTATGATAATGTTTATTCTAAATGACTTCCACATCAAGACCCAAAGATTTCTTGTATATTAAGAAATAGTGAGGCAGAGTAGTATAGAGGCTAACAGGACAACAATGTAGTCAAGGACACCTAGGGCTTCAAGTCCTTCCTCTAATAAAACACTAGCTAGGAGACCATGGTGAAGTCATCTACTTTCTCCATGTCCTAGGCAACTAGGAGTACAGATTACAGAATAGTTACCAGTCTGTACTGATTGACAGTTAATTCCATTTTTGGTGACATTTTGGATAATACGATGTTCAGTACTTTCCATTTCCAAAAAGAAAACATCAGTGACTGAAAGGTAAGAGGTTTATATATAGTCTGACTTTAATTTCTTGATTCCATGTACCTTTTCTTTTTTCTGCTTTTTTTTTTGGAGGGGAAGGCAGGGCAATTGGGGTTAAGTGACTTGCCCAAGGTCACACAGCTAGTAAGTGTTAAGTGTATGAGGTCGGATTTTGAACTCAGGTCCTCCTGACTCCAGGGCCAGTGCTCTATTCACTGCGCCACCTAGCCACCCCTCCATGTATGTATTCTAACACACTGTTTTTGCCAGCATCTTCTGAATCCATACTGAAATCATTAAATGTGAAGTTGTGTGTGTGATTTAAAGTTTATACTTTGTTTTCCATAACAGTTTTCTACTTCCTTATCCTCTGCAGTAAATGTTGGTGCATAGTCCACCTTTATTGTCTTTGTGTTTTTGGCTTATATGCATTATGAGAAAAAAATGACTAAATGTCCCATAAAATTATACTTCTCGAGGCAGCTAGGTGGCGCAGTGAGTAAAGGGACGGTCCTGGAGTTAGGAGGACCCCTAAACCTAGGAGTTCGCTTCCAGCCTCAGACACTTAACACCCACACACACACATAAAAAACTAGCAGTGTAACCTTGGGGAAGTTACCTAACCCCAAATGCCCTCCAAAAGGCAATATATATATATATATATATATATACACTTCTCGCTGCCTTTTGGTGAACAATGAAACAAATTCAACTATTTTCTTTATGATTCTGAGACTAATCAATCCATGGACTATCCTTCCATTTTTCTGCTATTTCTTTGTGTGTTCTAGTTTCATTTATTGTACAAATATCAATATTGACGTAATTCTATTTCTCAAGAGGTATTCCAACTTTCTACTAATTCAAGAGTCTTACACAGAATACTAACAGTTAAATTTATGTTTGTGGGCGACTTAAAAATTAATATGAAATCACTTGTATCTAATTTTTTGTCATTTTGCCACTCATACAAAAGATGACTCTTCCTTTCCCAATGGTGGCATATTGCTCCCCACCTTGAGGAAGACACTGCAATGCACGTTAAGGGCAACTGAGCATTCTATACAGTGCATATGAACTATATACGGAGTGCAAGCTTCTTCAGAGCAGGGACTCTCCTCTTTTCCAGTTTGTATCACCAGGGGTCAGACAGTTCGTGGCACAGAATAACTATTCAATACATGCACAAAGACTCAATTGTCACCATTTAAGTGTAGCTCTATCACGCATCATCATAGCCAAAGAACACAACACCTACTGCATGAGCTTTTTTTTACTCAGCTACGCAGTCCTCACTAAGGAGACACAATCCACAATGGGACTGTACTCATACCTCTTCCTGTTTGGCAGAAATTGTATTCTACTGACATAACCTTCACAGGAACCTATGGTTACAGCAACACAATGAGGCATCAAGAGTAGTTTGGCACCTACTAAAATACATTAAGATAAAAAAAAATAGCATATTTAAAACTCTAGAAGGAAAGAATAATTTATATACTGTGAAAGGGAATATAAATTAGAAATGAAATTCCCATAAAGAACATTTAATGATTTATCCTAACTCAATTCATTTATATAATTTGAGCAATGCCATTTTTGAGTCCTACACTGAGGTAGAAGCAAGTTAAGTTGACTCAAAGAAGTTCTACAACATGGCCATATTCATTACACATCAAAGGTTACTAGGCTGGACATGTGAGGAGGCTGTCTAGTGCATCAAATCAAACAGAGATGGGCGTGGGGTGTTATGTATGCATGGGAGTGCATAAAAGAGTTAAAGAAATACTCCTTTCCTACAGCTTAGTAAAAACAACAAGGTTACAAAAACATACACTGAAACAAAACTTTTGAGTGTCAGGAGTCTAAATGAATAATTTTGACTTTATAAAAACAGACAAATAGTGTAGGTCCCTAGAAACTTTAAATATAGCTAACCAAAGAATATATCTGACATTTATTCAAAGTGCCTAAGAATGATGAGGATAATCTTTTAAATCATACTGCAAAAAATATCATTTTCAGAGATGATTCCAAATGGCAAATTGTGTTACTTCTGGGGACTTTGGTTTTCTCATTTTCATTTCTACTTCTAAGTCAAATGATAAATGTGCTTCAAAGGTATATATACCAAACAAAATAGGATTCCCATTACTAGATTATCTGAGACCATTCCATTCATTCTATATGCTCTACAAATAAGGTTTATAATTATTAATCCTCCTTTTTTTCCTTTGCTATGATGATGACCTTTTGAAGCTTGAAAAAATCTGGTTCTCTTTAATTTGCTTTACAATATTTCTTTGCTGATATTTATGTTTCATTGCTACTCACAGTAGAGGTTCCATTGTCTGTCATTTAATTTCAACTATCACTAAATAGGAAAATCACCATGCTTCCCTAAACGTTCCCCTGCTGGTGGTAAAAAGGCCAACTAAATTTATTTTTTCTTATGAATCCATATTTGGGAGAGGTATAAGAGCAGATAAGGACTTTCCTGTATTTTGTCAACATAGTTTGAGTTCCCATTTGCAGGAAGACATAGCTAGACCACTATTAAGCTATCTATATAATTCTTTAAAATATCTGCTGTTATCTATATGAATATTTATATCATACTGGATGAAAACCTCTTTGTAAAGATACTAAAAAATCTAAAACCTCCAAAATGAAAAAATAAAAGAATAAAATATAGCTGATGAGACAAAAAAAATTATTTTAGTAGCTTGGGGAGGGCAACATTAAATAGATATACATTACAGAAAAATTTTCTTTCTCAAATAAGGGGAAAAAACAAGACTAGACTAAAAACATTTCTTCATGGGATTTATTTGTTTCTTATTGTATCTTAAAACAGAGTCCTTTAGTAATAAAAGACACGTCATTACTATTGAAGTTCAATCTCCCCCGCACTACAGTTAGTCCACTGCTTCCAAAAATATTCTTCTAAGAGTCATCTAGGAATAATGTTGTCTTACTGCCAGATCAAGTCATTCACTTTACACTTCTGTGAAACAGAAATACCCAGAAGTCCAGTTATTAACATGAATATTTAAAATCTATTTTATTTAGCATTAACCCTAACAAAATAATTTAATTGATGATAGTTTCCTTCAAAATATACACCTAAAATAAGAGTTGTTTTTAAATATACCTCAGCACCCAGGAGTTCTGAGGGAGGACAATTTATGCTAAGAGTGGCAGGATTTGAGCTAAATTATTTTTTTGAATGAATTTCTTTGTAATAGGCCAGTGATTTTAGGTGTTGAAATATGCACTAAAAAATAAAAGAAAACAAAACACAAGCAATGCTACAGAGGAAAGAATTGAATGCCTAATGAAATTCACCATAAACATTTTGCTTTAAGTCCATACCTAAAAACATCTTAACGAATTCTAAATTTTTCAGCAATTTGGTTTTAAAAAAAGAAAACCAGATTGGAATGCGCTGCGCCTCAAGGATTCATTGATACCTTAATCTTCCATTGGGGAGCTTTCTTTCCTTCCATAGAGTAGTCAAGTGAAGTGATTTAATCTACCTAACTCAGACTAAAATCACCTTCCACACCTGAAAATCAGGTTTCCCATTTTCTACAAATTAAATTCTTCAGTGCACCAAATTAAAAAAAAAATTGTTAGTAAAATCTTATTATACAGCAAAACCGTTCAACTATCTGTTCATTTCCCAGCACTGGCAGAAATGGAAAAGAAAATTGTAGGGATTATTCAAGGCTGGAAAATTTTTGCAACTGCTCTTACTGTGAATTTCTTTACATACTGATTTAGATTATGATGTTCTAAACTGATTGCTAATAGCACTTCTGATAATATAAAATTTACTCTCAAAGAAAACCTTATTTACCAATATGATTAAAAACAAATAACAGTAATGCCACATCATATTAAGATTTCTAGAAGATCATAATTATTCCAAAGCCTCAATTGTGATACCTTAGTTGTTTTAAGGTAGAGGTGATGATATGCTAAGGTCATAAACCCACTAATAGGGATTCCCACCCACAATACAGAAGACAGCAATAAAAATATATTTTTTATATGGAAAACATACTGCTTGGTTTAATTAGGTGTTCAGTTATTCTTTTAGATTCATTGTAGTAATGAAATTGATTTTTAAAAATGAAAATAGAAAACAAAAAGCTATATTATTATCTTCCATTATAGTCCCTGAGAAGTCATCTTCAAGGAAATTATCACGTCTGAAAAAAAAAAAAAGTTCCCCCCCCCCAATCCAATGTCTACTTACTTTCACTCTATCTTGGGCTTGTGTAAGTGATATACTGACATGAAGAGATGTGGAAATACTATTGCTATTAATTAGAATATCATGCAAGAATCTGCAAATTATATCCACTAATGCCTTTTAAGGGCTGACATCCAATGAAATTTTAAACAAATGTTTTAAAATCAAAACTAAAGTTTAAAAATATTTTATTCAGTACTAACTTTGAAACTAATAAAGTCTTTAAAATGATGAAGCTGCAAAAAGAAAAATAACTTAAAAGTAAAATATTTAAGAGGAAATATTTCTATTGAGTTGAGAAACATACATAAAATATCATGAAATTGTTTAAAATTCATATTTACTAAAAATATTATCATGAGCAGATTTTATCCTGTGAAAGGTAGAGTGAAATTTTATTTTGGACCTCATTCTTGTCAATAAGAATGGAAAGCTGGGGTGGACATAAAAAGAAAATGCCTTGGGGAAAGTGACCACTCCGTTTTAGAATCTGTGACCAAGAAGGAAACAAAATACTGGAACAGTTTGATACATTGCACCTTTAGTTTGGAAGAGCAAATTTCAAAGGCTTCAGAGGAAGGATAGGAAGGATTACTATGAAATAAAATTCTCCAGGGGAAGTCAGTTTGCAGTTTGTCTATGAAGGACAGGCAGCTTAAGAATGAAATACTGAATACATACAATTCCAAATGATGTGGATGTACAGAGTACTACTATACTAAACAACATTTAAAAAATACTGAAGCAAGTGCTAGTAATGGATATAAAAATGGATTTAAAGAGTGGCATGATCCTCTCAGTAATAAGGTCAAAGATGCAAAAACTCAGAATGAAGTGAGGCTTGTAAAGAAAACTAAGAATGGTCACCCCCCCATGCCTCCCCAAAAGAAGCTTCACTAGGTTAAACAGAATAGGACTACTGATTAGAATAGATGAGATGATCCATGTAATAACGACAGAGAGAAAGCTGAGCCACTCAATTTCTATTTTGTTTCTGTTTTCTCTACCAAGTAGAATAATCTTTAAAATGGAAACAGAACAGAACAAAGACGGCTACTGGAACGCTGACACTCAAGGAAAGCTGGTTGTTGTCCTTCGTTCACAAAGAACCAAAAGGACATCTTTAAAGATGTTGGGGTCAAGGTAGGTAAAACCAATAAGAGCTTGGAAGGCTTTACCACAGGCGAATGCAAAGAGTCCATATGAAAATTTAGAGCGGAGATGTCTCTAAATTTGCATATCGCACGTTTCTTCTGAGCTACTGCAATTCTGCTCTGCTCAGAAAGTACAGTGCCTTTGTGCCTTCTTTGATGCATGCACGCCATGCTGTGCAGTATCACCCATGTCTCACAACTGATTCTTCAGAGAAAGGTTGAGAGTGTCCTTGCATTGCTTCTTCTTACCTCCATGTGAGCACTTACCTTGAGTGAGTTCTCTGTAAAAGTCTTTTAGGCAAATGCACATTTGGAAAGCCAGGGAAGTAAGGAGATAGCAGGCAAGCACTTAGATGCCATTGATGAATTCAAATCACCAGGCCTAAATGAACTTCAATCTCAAACACCGGAAATATTGGCAGATGGGATTGCTGAGCCATTGTTAGAAAAGGACAGGTACTGTAGGACTAAAGAACAGCAAGTGTCCTGATTTATAAAAAATAAAAACGTGTAAAGAGTCGTTCAGTGAGCCTGACTTTGTTTCCTGTATAATTCTAGATTCTGTTAGTAAAGAGACAGTTAGTGAACATATAAAACAGGAAGCATTAATTCTAAAGAATCCCCAAGCATGGCTTCATTAAGAATGGATCAACACTTCATTTTTTTGACTGATAAAGTTACTAAACTAGTAGAGTAGGAGAATGATGCACATATGGTTTACCCAGATTTTAGCTGTTTTGTAAATCTGAAATGTTATTTTTGTGGAATTAGACAACTGCAAATACAAATTAGATTGTCAACTGGTTAAATGGCCTGATCCAAAGAATAGTCTTTAATGACTTAATGTTAAAAGAGGTTTTCAATGGAATGTTCCTGGGATGTATGCTTGGTCCTTCCCTGTTGAAGAGTTTTCCAATTTCTTGGATTAAAGCACAGATAGCATACTCATAACAAATTTCCAGATGACACAAAGTTGGGAAAAACTGTTAATACCCTAGATAGTCAGAATTTAAAAACATCTTAAAACTGGGCAGAATCGGAAAAAAAAATTAATAAATTATAAGCAAAGAGACTTACATTTGGACTTGAAAAATCAACTTTACAACCATAAGGTGGGCAAATGTATCTGGGATGCAGTCTGAAAAAGTACTGGGTTTTGTGGTGGACTACAAACTCAATGAGTCAAGATTATGATATGGAAAACAAGAAATAGAATGTGATTATCAACAGCATTAAGAAAGGCAGGAAAGGAAACAGAATGGGTCCAGAATTAAAGAGGTAATGATCCTATTGTACCCTATTGACCTGGTCAGACCATCTTTGAAGTGTGTTCAGTGCTAGGTGCCAGAGTGTAGGTGATAATGTAGGTGATAAGTTGGAGTGTGACCACCTGAAGGCAACCAGGATAGCGAAAGGCCTGAAGTTCAGGCCATGTGAGGATCAGCTGAAGGAAACAGAGATGTTAAAGCCTAATTTGAACAGGGGACTTAAGAGGGGAACAGCCTTATCTTCAAGTATTTGAAAGTCTGTTGTGGAGAAGACAGATGAATCTTATTCTGTTTCCTGCAAAAGATGGAAGAAGGAACAAGAAACAATGGGGCTGAAACTGCAAAGAAGTCAATTTATGTTTGATGTAAGGAAGCTAATCCAAAGGGTGGATCAGGCTGCCTTGAGAGAGAGCATGTTTTCCCTAGCTGGAGCTCTCCAAGCAAAGGCTGAGTGACCACCTGCACGCACTCAAGACTGGACAGAGGGTGCTTTTTTAGGTATGGGTTGGATTAGTGGGTCCGGATTCTTTTCTGACCCTGCAAATTCCACGTTTCTGTTTCTGAATTCTCAATATAACTAACAAGTAGAATCTTCTAAAAATCATGTTTCATGTGTAATGAAATGGAATATATGGCAAGTTACTAAAATAAATAGTATTAAAAGCTCTGGCTACAAGTGCACATCTTTCATGCCCTGGGGAAAAACAACCAGCTTCATGATTCCTTTAACTAACAGCAACAACAGAAAAAGGAGGCCTCTCATGTTAATGTGAAGCTCATCTTCTAAATATACAACATTCACAATAAAGCTTTAAAAAAGCTAAATCTATTTCTAGTCTGCTGACAAAAAGCCCACTGAGCTGGACCACTGATATTTACAGACTGCCAACACTGTGACAAGTATTGCACAATGCAATGTCAACAAGAATCTGGTCCCAATTCAAGTGTCAGAGCTACATGCACTGCTGTGTGGCGAATATGGCCTTACTGAGACTCAAGTGCCTCATTTGTCCAACAGCAAAATACACAAAACCCTCACCCCTCATTCTGCCTTAAGGACCTCACAGAGTTGTAGTAAAAACAGTATGCAAAATATGTAAACACTGTAAATATGTAAGCTATAATTTAAAAAACTGAAATGAGCTTCATAATTTAACACAAAGATACTTTTTAGCTTTTTCTGATTTTCTATGAACATTTCAAGACTAAAAAAAGTATTCATATTCCCAGATTGATTCATTAAGTGACAGAAAATACAACTTAACCATGAATAATAATTATAGTACTTTTCAAAACAGTTCAAATTTTAATATTTATCTGAAATATGACAGACCATTTTCTAAAGTATTATGAAATGACAATAATAAAAAGGCATTACATACTAATCAGAAGTTTTCTGAAAAACAAACTTACAATTTCTTCAATGGGGGGGTGATGTCAATTAAAAATCACAGATTATTTGTGATTCAAGAATTCTACGGTGCTAGAGAAGGTATTAACAATCTATACCAAGTGCCATCAAGATCTTAGGTAAAATTATATGGTATGCAAATTTTTTTGCATGTTCTCTTATTGCCTAGCACTTCCTTATCCTTACCTCTAGCTGTGCAGTGTCCTTTAGTTATTTAGGATATAAAATCTGCCGCTGTAGCACTCCTCAAACCTACCGTCCACTGAAAAGTCTTCCACCCCTATTCCAAACGCCTATTCTCTCAACACCAGTTTTCTCAGCTAATTTTTGAGGGAAGGTAATCTGAAGAAATTACATCAGAGTATCAATGACAGATGCTTTAAAACTCCCAGAACTGAGTTGTAAGATAGGACTTCTTATATCACCTACGCAATTATTGGCTTATAAATGCCATAACTTGCATTAAAATCTTTTGAGTCTCTTTCTTTTGGGGATAGATTAATATTACAAACTGAAATTAATTAACAGCTCAAATAAAGAAACTTAAAATATGGATTTAGAATTCAGAAAAGTCTTAAGAAAAATACAATCCAAATCTCCAGAGAATAAGATAGCACTGTCAAAAGAAGAAAACTCTAAATCAGTAATCAGTTCTAAATTTTTACAAAAATACTAAAATGTGAACATAGCATGTAAGTAGTGCCTTTTTTCTAGAATTTTGTGAATGGGGAAAAATGAGGCCTTAAAAAATTTTTTTTTATAGATATAAAAAGGTTTTAAAAAAATCACATAGAGCCTTTAAAGTCGGAAGACTTCAGAGGCCATCTAGTCCAATGCCTTCTTCAGGATCAAGACCTAGGTTGCTCTTCACAAGTTTAGATTGACAGGTAGTACAGCCCATAGTTGTGAGGAAGAAATAAAACATCACCAAGGGAACAAGAAAAAACAAGTTTTCTCTGACAACAACAAAATGCTTGAAATTTTAGCTTAAAACTTTTCAAGCAAAGTGATTTTTAACATGGTAGTCAGGACACTACTCCCATTAAAAAAATTACTTAGAATTGTTTTAGTTTTACTGACTTTGGTAACTGAAACAAAATACTAGATCCTTCCCCTTTGACAATCTCTTCCTGTGAACATCTTTTTCATATAATGTAATGTTTTTTTTTTAAATTTAGAGTTAGAAAAACAGTCTTTAGGGTTTCCAAATATGTCTTTAAAAAAAGAAAAAAAACTAAACTCCAAACCTATATTTACTATAAGGAGATGTACAAACCTATTCTTGAGGTTTTGTTTTCAGAAATCTAAATATTTTCTCCTTTTAAATGAATATTTGAGTGAAACATTCTTTAAGCTGCTACTGAACCAATCACCTACTTGCTTAAACCAGAGGTGTGGCAATGATGTTATGATATACATTCTAGAACACTGAACATAAATTTGAAAATTATTCCACTATTCAAACTAGTGATTTCCAAGAAATACATTAATTTCATTTCATTTTGAAAACCTACCTGAATAGCTGAATTCATGAAACACGTATTTCCCAAGTTACTTAGGCCACATAGGCCAGGCTGTTCATTGTTTCTTCCTGGCTCTGAATAATCATAGTTCTTATAAGCAGTGTATGATGGGAGACAATAGTTTGAATTTTTCACACTGGAAGAAAACAAAACATCTTTCATAATGCAGCCAATAAAGAACCCATGGATCATGTTGCTGTTACACACATATAGTACCTTATACTACTTATGACTCAAATGGTGCAGTTAAGATTTTTTTTTAAAAGCACTTCACTTAGATACTTCTTAGTTCTGAACCCCCGCCAAAATAAATCCACCACACATCCCTCGGTCAGTCATCAAAAACACTGCATCATGTACCACACCAACCAATAGAGACTACTACTGTATTTTTCTACCCTTGATTAACTGGAGCAGCTTCACAGCAAACTCCATTCTTCACTGCTCCATCATATTTAAAACATTCAGATTTTAAACACCACCAGCAGCAATAGATCATCTCATTTACATCTCTTTTGCATCCTGCTACTGGAAGAGTGATAAATGTAGAAATGGGAAGGAAGAGTTGTGCTTCAGTTACAGGTGAGAGCTGAGATTTCCAAGGCCACTGTGACATCACTGGCCTGATGCATTCAAAATTCTATTTATAGTTTCTCTGCTAGGACAGCATAATCCAGCACTGAAATACAGAAAAAGCTTGGGGTGATACAGGAATGCACAAAACACTTCTAAGTAGGTATACCCCTACTAGTAATATATAGCTCTCCTTTTCTTCAAGCTTGTTAGATTTAAGTAGGTTATATGTTACTGGATGACTGATTTGCTTAAAGGTATCCTTTTATTTTCAAACCTATTAATGTTTTAGAAAAAATCCAATTAGTTAAAACTTAAGTATATATGGGGAAATTTTTAAAAAGTCAAATAACTCAATAAGAAAATGCTCCTATTTTTAACAAGTAAAATATTTTATGTAAAAGAGTAAATTTAACCTTTAATTATTTCTATTAGTAATCATAAAATATTCACAGTAGAAGCTTTGGATACTATTCAAGGCATTCCTGCAATTGTTCAATTGTTTTTTCCCACCTTAGAACAAACCGGAGTAAGATTTAAAAGGTCATTTGATAAAAGCAAGCATGGCAAGAAAAAAACGCAATGTTATGAGTAAATACTGACGAATTTACAAATCTTATCTTATTAAAAAAAAATAGTTACAGTGGTCTACAATCTAAGGTGTTCTAATTTTTAAAACTCATCTGCAATTGATATAAAAATATTCCATTTTATCAAAGATATAATAGTTTTAAGAACTGAACTTTATTATAATCCCACATCAACCTAAGATTAGACATCTAGTGCAAACAAAATCTTGAAATATTTGGTTGAAAAAAATGATTCTTTAGATGACAGAGAAATAAAGAACAGACTACAAAGAAATTGAGTGATGCCAGAGTTCTACCTATTTAAAAGACAAATACTTTAAAATTGTCACAAAAATAAAATTCAAATGTACCTTTTTCTGCATATTATTAGACTCATTATAGGTTCTTAAATACTGGAAACAAACTGCTATAACATCTATTAAAAGAACTGAATTATGCTAATGTTTTAAGTAATGTTAAATCATGTTACATTCTTATTGCTAAAAATTAAACTGCAGGGTTCTAAGCATGGCATAAAAAATATAGTATCTGCATTTTACATGTTAAGTTAATGTAAACTGAAACTATATTCTTGTTATAATAACATAATGAAATTTCAGTAGTCACAAGTCACAATTTATGGGAAAATATGCACAACTGTATATTGTCCATGCTTGCTCTCAAGCATGCTCTCTGTCTCTGTCTCTCTCACACAGACACACACACACACACATGCAAAAAGCTGAAAGCACAGTCTTGCTACACAAGCATATATTCTTATGTATCCTCTTTACATAACATAAACGTATGAGAACTTTTTGGTGGGTATGTAATCACATTTCTTGTCTGCTAGGAAATGAACAAGATATATTTCCTAAGAACTTAAGCAATACCTAAATTCTAGCCTGCTTTTTGATGACAAATTAAGAACTGTTTCCCCCCGAAGGCAGGGGATGGCCTATATGATTAAATCAAATCATTCCATTTAGGATACACTGACAATAAAACTTTTGATAACCTCAAATGCGGTTATATTCCCTAAAGCAAATTCCATTAATTTGCAAAACATTCTATGACTCTAGTATGAAGTTTTAAAAAAATTAATCTTTACTATTTTATACAAATGAAATTAGTCTTCCTATTACAACACTCTAAGCCAGTCCCTTTCATAAAAGGCAATTTTATTTTGCACAATGCCAACAAATTCAATAGTAAACTGAATGAATTACATTAAAAAGATTGTTTTAGGATATTGTTAACTTTACACAATAGTAATAGAATGTTAAAATTAGTTTTTGTAAAGTTGATCCCTATTTTCCTAGTGGTGCCTGAAATAATTTTAGGCATTTTATCTTTATTTCAGTGGTTTTCAACTGGCAGAAACTCTACAGCTTTATTTTTTCCGGTCATATAAATGTGTTCTTTTTAAAAAAAACTCACACGATTCCTCTGTATCAGGTATTCTTGCTTAAAAGAACTTATAATGAAAACTTTTGCAAAAAACAAAACTGTTCGTAATTTATATAATTTGAAATCATTTAAGTATTGATTCTAAAATTTAAGTGCTTTTTGTAACATTCAAGATGGCACAATTATGAGGGCATTACCAAATGGATAAAGAGAACCCTTACAGAACAAGGTGTTACCTCAGAGTAATCTCTTTTAATTTTTACTTTTGATGTGCAATTTCCTTGATTGGGGGGGAGAGGAGATGTAGTAGGCCATTTATGGAATCAACTGAAATTAGGCTTGAAGGTGATCCAATCTTTCATTTATTTATCTATTAGCCTGCCCATTTATTTATTTATTTTTATAGATAAAAACAAAATGAAAAACAACAAACCATGACACAAGGCACTTAAGTGACTTGTGAGGATTACCCTGCAAATTAATTACAAAGCCAGGACTAATGCAAGTTTCCTGAATCCTATGAACAGGATTCTTTCTAATTATACCACACTGTCTTAATGCAGGGTAATCCAAAAGTCTTACTGTAGTTGTAATCTGAAAATGTTAGCAGCAAACTCACTGATTTAAACTTAAGACTGCACTAAGGCTTTTGGAACCTTCTGTATTTCAAATGACTATATTCACTGGGAAAGTTGCACATGATAGGGAAAAGGCTTTCTTTGTTTATTAAGAGAGCACAGCAACAGCATTTTCTCTGGCAGGATATCATTCTTTTTAAGAACCTAGGAGTCAAAGATAAAAGTTCAAGAAAACAGAGAATAGAAGAGGAAATTAAACTAATTAGAGGAAATTAGTTTTAAACGAAGGCACTAATTGAAATTTTAAAAAATACAAAATACACTGAAGATGGAGGAATACATTTTAGAGAAAGTGGGATTCAATTCATCTACATCAATGTAATATCAAAATAAGGGTTGGGTTGTCAAGTCACAAGGCTGGAAAATTGGATATAATTTGTTTTGGAGAAATAATAAAGTGTGCACCTCATATATATGATTATCTTTTGAGATACTAAATATAAACTAGATATAGAATGGGTAGCTACTATATAAAAAAACAAACTTCATAAGAGAAAAAAAAGTTCTGGTCAATATTACCATACTTTTTTGCCCTATTGGGAAATTTTGCTAAAATAGTTAAATGTTTTACATTACATGTATCACTTGGTATTTTAAGTCATTTACAACTTAATTTTCATGATTCAAGATGACAAATTTTTAAACCACAATACTGAATTACTGTAAGAATTTTCCAAAACTTTGATCACATACACATAAAATCATCATATACATTTATTTTAGAACACAATCTAAATGTGTTAACATTGGGTGACACTTAGTAACTGGCTACTGAATTACTATATGGAATTTCATTTAGGCACTTATTGTAAAAGGCTGACCCTCACATATTGTAATACTGACAAATCATCTTTTATCAACCTGAAGTTCTACCCTACACTACTATATACTTTCAAAAACTGTAGTGAGTCAAGAAAAGACTATAAAAACAATTTTAAATATTTATAATGTAGTTTCTAATTAACATTTCTTTAAGCAAAAAGAAATTTTAATTTAGCACTGCTTAAATTATCATGATAGCAAGTCTTACAAATATGGAAATATGCTTTTATGTATGAAAATTATATATTAATATTCAAACAATGGTAGTTGTGGGAATTTTAATAAAATTCCCTTATAACAGAATTATCTGTGATGATAAATCTTAACTATATAGCCAAAATGTTAAAAGAGGTTTCAAAAATAATCCAATCACTAAAGTAATATATTATTATGTTGTGATTTATTTGATTGTCAAAACCATTTTCATCATGAGGGAAGACAAACATAAACTGTAAATATACTGTCCCTTACTAAGCACGTTAGCTATACTAATCTCTAGTTGACAGTCAGAAACTAGTTCATCATGGTATTTCGCTATGTAAACTTAACACATATTTACAACGTACAGTTAAATAGCATGTACTTTAATTGTTTAATATTGAGAAGTGCGGCTCATGGGGAAAAAATACTTCTAATAAAAGCAGTATATACTAGATGCTACAGTACAACATATTTTGCTTTATCATTTTTAGCCTAAATTTTTGTTCTACTGGATACCAGTCTGGCAAAACAAATTGAATAATATTTTAATGGAAAGAAATAGGTTAAGTTCCTTTGAATTTGCCCTACACCAGGTGCCTGGCATTACTTGACATGTAAAGTATATAGTATATATGTGTAGTATAGTGTAACTACAGTCAACTAGTACATACATAATACTATATTCAGATGAGAGACGAAAGTTTTTTTTCTAGAACTTAACTGGTTTAGTCTTAAGTAATACAACTTCAAGTTATAGTCTATATTATTATAACATGTACATGTTAATTCAAATGTCTCAAGAAAATATGCATTATTGCCAGTCATAGATAATTGTAAAATAAATATAAGGTGATTCATGTAAAGGTATTCTAATATTACAGATGATTATAAAGATATACATATAGTTATAAAAGGCCAGTTAATAATTTCTCACATCAAAAATATATTTTAACAATTTTATTTATAAACTTTAATAATTGGTTGTGATCACTGGTGTTAGAAATATCAAATTCTAAAGGAACTTTATTATATTTGACAGCTATCCCTTTCAGGCCACGATTCAAATTATTTATTATATATGCTAAATCAAGAGCAAGATTATAAGCGAGCATGCTTGCTCATTTTCCTTTGTGGAGAACTAACCAGTAGTTTAAAGAACTCAGTTTTAATGCAAAAAAATTATCCTCAATTCTAGATAGGAGTTACTTTCTGCAATCACAAGAGGGTGATTCAATTAAACAAACAGTTTTTAAGATACATTGCTTACTTTCTGTTGTTGATGTTGTTATAATTATTTGATAGAGATGAAGGAGAGATCTTTGGTAAAGTTGAAAAATTGGATGCACCTGGGGACCTTTAAAAATATGAAAATGTTAAATTAGATAAAGATGCTGAATTCTGAAATTAATCATGAATTAAAGAAAAGAACAGATGCCAATGTAGTAAATGAATGTTGAAAAATAGTTATGAGCAAAAACCACTAATATCAATTGGTTTCCAAATTCAAAATGCATTCTTCACATAAAATTAGTTAATAGCAAAAAAAGTAACCATCTTTATGTTTCATTAGCCAAATTAACAAGCAATGTCATTCTTTTGATTATTTTATTAAATAAAATGCATCCTTTTTCTAAAAATCAAACATTTACTACTAAACATTTTGTTGCAATGTTCCATGAATCAAAATATTTAAATATTTACGAATAGTACTCTCATTAGGTAATCCAGAATAGCATTATGCATCAAGAAGCCAATTGTTCACAAAACCAATTTATAACAGTTACTAACAATCAACTCTTCACTATCCACAGGACAAAGAAAAAGCATGAATACATCACAAAGATAATCCACAAAAAATTCTCTTTTGGCCAACAGGTTTAAAGCTGATTAATAATAAAATTTTCATTTTATAATTTCAATTTAAAATTTCAAGTTTATTAATTCAGATCATCCAGACCCACCCAGAGTATTAAATATATGTATATTTTTTTGTGCCATGGATCTCATTGGCAGTCTGGTGAAGCCCAAACATGGACCCTTTCTTCGTATGTTTTAAAATGCATTTTAAAAATACATAAGATTACAAAGGAAACCAATTATATTGAAATTTGCTTTAGAAAACAAGTTCACTGACCCCAAGTAAAGAACCTTTGGTTTAATCCAACATTATTTTACAGATGAGGAAAAAGGCCTAGAGAGATGGTAACTTGCCCAAAGTTCACCCAACTATTAAGTAGCTGAGCAGGATTCAAATTTGATTATTAAATCCTGGGATCCTTCTACTGTACTGCACATGGTGATTCTTAAGTTTGTTAGCTACAGCAATTTAATTGCAGTTAATTTCTCCTATAATCTGGTTTACACTACTAATTTACTTGGCAAGTTCCTTTTCTACTGATAGTGTAAAACTAAACTTCAGTAAAATACCAACATTACCAAAAATTCTTTGGGAGGTTATCAAATGGAAATGGGAAAGAATAATTTTATTTTTATAATATAATATATAATAATTATAATAATAATAATTTGCAACTTTTCCAAAAGACAAATATGAACTAAGGTTTACCAGTAATCCTATAAGAGAATTTTAGCAGCAAATTCACTGATTCAAGCTTTCAAAGTACAAAAGTACACCAGATGTTTTATTCTGTGGCTAAATCCATGTAAATTTTCTTTTGCTGACCACTAGTCATTTACCATACTCATTTAACATTTCTAATAAGAATGGTGTTTAAAAGGAAAAGGTAAAACTAATATCAGTTGTTTCTGTAGGTTTTGTAAATATTAATATCTATCTATCTATCTATCTATCTATCTATCTATCTATCTATCTATCTATCTATCTATCTATCTATCGCCACTATTTTTAAAAATCCCCTTTCATTTCTAACAAAGAGGTTACCTGGATAGGATAGATGGAATAACACAATAAAGTAAGCCTAATAACAGTTTGCTGAATTGAATTTGAAATTAAATACTTTCCTTCAGTAACCCCAAAGTGAGTTACTGACCTAGAATACACATATTATAAAGGGGTTGAATATAGCCAATTGTGAATCTAGCATCAACAATTTTAGGTTATTTAAAGGGGGTGGTGATGTGATAAATCTATATGTAGATTTATTATGCAGTTATCTTTTCCTTTTACAGCTCATGCCCACATTCTGTATATTACCTGTTCATTAATAACCTCCTTATGAAGTAGACAAGATAGAGCATGATGAAATGTCAATGTAGGTGTGCGAAATGGCAGGGAGATGAAACATACTGTCATACAGCACTAATGAAATATGGAGTGCTTTGGCTCTAAGGATTTTAATAACTACTATAGTTCCATACTTCCTTTTCCACTTTTACCAGTTAGAGATTTTATTTTACCATGTCTAAAACTTTCATTTATCCAGTGACTAGATATAAGTTATTATTCAAGAATTAGTCTATGAAATTCTTTAATTATGATAAAACAGTGTTGTGTACATAATAGATGCTATGTATATGCCAGTTGAATGAATTTTGAAAAAAAAGTATCAAGTTTATAATGATATTAGACAAAATCTATTAAGAGTTTAATACAAAGATAGAGATTTGTTGCAATTTATATAAGTTTTACCTATTTAAACCATATTATTATTATAAAATATTTTTGGTACTAAAAATAGCAAGAATTATTCTAAATTTAGAATGTTATTTTATTCTAAGTTATTGTGAAAATGTTATACATGTCATCAAAAAAACCAAAATTTACCATCAATAAATAAAGTATCATCATGTTCTCTTATGAAGAACAATGACTGGCCATATATTACTTCTTCAAGAGAAGTTAACCTAAAAATAACTAAAATTGCATTTACCATTCTGAATACCTGATTCTGTGCTCTACTTTTTTTGGGGGAGGGGGGAGGAGAGGGAATTTGAACATGTAATTACATTGGTATGGGGAATTCCAGATGCTGAAATTCCCTTTACCAAAACAAATGGACAGCTTATTTGACAGTTACATCTAGAGAGTTGCTGACTTGTTCACACATCTATTGTACATGTAAGAGGTAGGACTTTAAAATTCTGGTCTTCCTGACTCCAAGGCCTGCCTGCCTTTTATGTACATTACTACTGTTTCATCACAAGTTTTCCCTATTGAACATGAAATTACATAATAAATGATATATACAGAGTATATGCAATATACTCTATATCATATTTATATTAAATATAGGACTATAAATGGCCAGTGGACCTTTTTTTACTTCATTAAACTATTTACATCACACACAGATATACACATCCTAAAGCCTCCCATTTTCCATACCAAGAACTTAGTTTTTAAATGTGAACCTAAAATGTTCTCTTGGTTTGAAATAATTTTTTCCTCTTCATTTGACAGAACCTTGAAAAACATTGCTGAGGAAAATTAAGGAAGTCTCAGACAGCAAAGATAATTTGTTTGATCTATCTACAAATTAACATTTTCTTTTTTTTGTGGTGTGGTTTATAATTTTTTCAAAGCTACCCTGTTTTTCTATGCTTCCTTCTAAGTTTTCTTTTGTTTTCTGCTGTGCACTTTTCATTACTTTTCTCCCTCCCTCCCTCCCCACCATGCCTTAGAGAAGGCTACCAAAATTAACATTTTCAAAGAAAATAAACTATATATAACTAAAATTGTGTGTGTGTTAATGTACATGTGCTAATATATCCGGCACTCCCCCTCCCTACTATGCTTCTGACTTTCTGGATTTTGCCATCATCCTTTAGCTTCGGTCTCACCCCAGAGCTTACCTCAGCACCTGGGGCCTCCTCACCCTGGAACATCCCTCTGTCATGCTGGTCCCTCTTCTCCCACTGAACTCCTTCCAGAGTCTCCATTGGGAGGGGTGAGGGGGAAGAGAACCAAGCTGGCCAACTTTCATTGCCATCCTGACTGTCTGACTTTTTGGACAGTAGCACCATACCCTGAGAGGGTGCCTATCCCCACCCCCTCCCACTCCAGTTCCCTTTTGCACACTGTCTCCCCCATTAGACTGTAAGCTTCTTGAGGGAAAGGGCTGTCTTTTGCCTCTTTTTGTATCTCCAGCACTCAGCATGGTGCCTGGCACATTAATAAATGTTTACTGAATTGAATTCAGTTGTTGCTTGTATTTGTATCCTTCCTATAGCACTGAACACAACATCTGGGACACATTAAGCATTTAGTAATAAATGCCTGGTGCCTTGCCATCCAAGCTGAGGCTTTTCCTAAAATATGAAAACTCCTAAAGAAGCAAACAATACTTTTTTCCATATACATTAATATTCTATTTTCATTTTTTAGGAAGGTTAGACTACTCAAGTACAAAGAAGGCAGAAAATAAGTTAACAGTGAATAATAAGCAGATGATATAAAGGACTCTCATGAATAAAGCCAAACATACTGAAACTTCACTGTTATTTGCTATAAACTGAATTTAGGCATAAAGAGGGAGCACACTTACTGAAGTAACAGAAAAAACCCTCATTTATCATGTGGTTTCACCTATGGCATGGTGGTCCTTGCGGCTCACTGTAAGATTTCTTGAGTGATTTATACCTGTTTCCTTTTAATTAGATATTCCTCCTTAAACTGTGACAATTTAGCATTCACATCCACCTTTTTAACTTAAACAAGTGGAATACATTCAATAATCTGTGAATGACCAAAGCCATAGGCTTCTTTCATTTTTTATTTTCTTTAATTGTTCTGCCACATTTGAGTGTTGAGTATTTCCTACAAAATTTAAACTGCTTTGCCTGTTAATTTCATGGCTTATCACTATCTGATACCACCTTCTTACTCTCCACACCTAATTCATGAGATTTCTCTTCATTTACATATGACTGAGGCAAAATGACCTATCTGCTATACTCTATGTAGGCCTTTCATGGTCCTGCCTAAATAGATGCCATTATACACATTATTACCCAGGCCTGGAATGTCATCCCCTTTAAACTGGTGACTCTTCAGTAACTTAAATGCACGTCCTCCAAGAAGCATTTTTTTAACCCTTCTGACACAATGAATTTAAATTTCAAATGCACTCTACATCAGTGGGGTGATGAATAAAGTGTTACATGAGAACTAAAGGTATCTATTAGGTACTGGAAAGATGAGGGTAGGTTTTCTACAGGGCTGACATGGGGGTTAAGGAAAAGCTGGGGAAGCACTAACAACAAAGGAAATCAGGAAAGTGGCACTTGAGCTGAGCCTTAAAGGCAGGGAGGGATTACCAGGAGGAAAAGCATTTCTGTCTGACAAGGGTAACAGCCTATGAAAAGGGATACAGGCAGTAAGAAGGCTAGTTTGGCTGGAATGTAGGGAAGCAAAGTGTAAAAAAGATGTTGGAAGTATGCACTTCATTCTGGAAGCAATAAAGTGTCTTGAGCAGGCAGGTAAGTGACATGGTCAGACACACTGTAGATGCCTAAAAAAACCTGTGTTAAGTGGAAGCCACTGATTGCAGCAGCCCTGAGAAACATTTTTGTGATGTCTTTACCAGAGGCAAATGCTTATCTGACATTTAATCATATATATATAGACTTGTATGGTTTATATTCTCAGATGTTTGTCTCTTCGATTAAACTGGAAGCTCCATGTATCTTCCAGAACAATGAGGCTGTACATATAAGCATAAAAAGAAATATGCCAAGTGATCTTAGCCCCAGCATGGGTACAATGTATAAGCACAATGATAAAATTCCACTTTATAGAAAGGATGAAAGCATTATTTTAAAAAATCTATTTAAAAAATTATGTTAGCATGGTTGATCAAATAATTTAGAAAGGTATACCCATGCATTAATGTATTCAAATAGATAATATTTACTTAATTAAAGCTAGGAATCTATTCTTAGCCATTAGCAAATAACATTTTATATTAACTATTTATGAACACCTGCATAGAAAACCCCAAATGGGGTCATGCTGAGTTGGACACAACTGAAAAATTAATGAACATCATCTATGAAAAAGTCATAGCAATAGGTACCAGTTACAGTTTTCACAAATACCACATACAAGTGATATGTGATTTAAAAATCACAGGTGTGTTGAAATATGAATTGAGTTTGCAAATTTATATATGCATATGTATCTACATACACACACACAAATATATGTATTTATACTCACATATATAAATAATAGAAAAGGCATTTTTAGAGACTCTTCCTAATTTATTATTTCTTTTCTTTAATATTGTATTCCTTGTCTCCTGCTTTCTTTTCATTCACTAGGGAAGAACAAAGACCACCAGAAATCTTTAGTGGGATGTAATTTGTCTAGCTAATAAAGGAAAGCCCCTAAGGGTTATTCTGGCATTTAATAATATACTGTCTTTCTGAGTGTTAATGTACTTCTTTTAAAAGAGACAATTCTGAATTTAACAGCTTAACCGACATAATGTACAAATTTCTTGTACCAATAAAGCAAAGCCTAAAATAAACAACAGTATTTGCCCCCACCCTCATTATCTTATGATCTACCTTAGGGAAGGCAATATTAGTATTTATTTCAGTCACGCAGAAGTGAGTTTATATTCTCCTTTGCTGAAATCTAGGTAAACTATCTCTACACCTGGGGTTGAGAAAATGGAGTTCTGGAACACTATAAAACACTTTGGGAGAAGGAAGACACTTGTATATGTGCAGAACTCCTCCAATGAGAGTAGTTGTTTTTGTTGAGCTCTTTGTAAGTTCACAGTTTGATGGATTTTAAAGTTATTGGTCATGTGAACTTTTTAAAGGAATACTATTATTTAATATATTTCAAATGCTAAGCCAGGAAAATGTATAGTAAGTGAAATTATATATGAATTTTCTTTGAACTGAAATAATAAAACATAACATCCAAAATTCCATAGAACACTTAGAAAAAGTTGTAGTACATTTAGTATTTGTGGCATGCCTTTTGAGAACTGCTGCTCAACAATACTCTCCTCATGTACCCTGTCAAAAAAGGAAATGAGGTTATTCTGCCATGACCCACGCTTAATGAGGTCATGATGGTTCTTTTTGGCCATTGCTTGCTTTACTAGATTTTAATTCTCTCTTTGGTAATACTCTAGAATTTTGCCAGGCACAAAACGATGCTTTCCAGATTTTATTCCTTTGCCTTATTTGAAAGTGGGACAAGACTTTGTCCCTATCCAGTTACTTCACTCCACTTACACAGAGGTCAGATTTCTGGCAAACTTAACTATCTAGAAGAGAAGTTGTTATCCCTCAGGTAAGAAAAAGAATTTTAAGAAGCTTCTTTCCAAGGCACTTCACTCAGGCCACAATCAAATCAATCAATCAATGGGGACACTAAGTATATACAAAGTAAATGCAAATTAATTTCAGGGTAGAGGCCACACAATGCAGGGGATCAAGAAAGGCTTTATGTAGGAGCTGAGCTCTGAAGAACACTATGTACTCCAGGGAGGGAGTGAATTCTAGGCACAGGAGGGCACAGTGCCAAGGCTCTGAGAGAAGAGAGGAAATATCATGAGTAAAACAGGTTATGAGGGGCTTAAAATGTCAAGCAGAGGAATTTATATTTGATCCTACAGGCAACAGAGAGCTAATGGCATTAATTGAGTATGAAGTGACATGGTCTGATAAGTGCTTCGGGAAATTTGCTTTGGATGGATGGGAGGGGAGAGTCTTGAGAAGGGGCGATTAATTAGGAGGCTAATGTAACAGTTTGGGTGAGAGGTGATGAGGGCCTGTGTCCAGAGAAGAGGATAAAAGCAAGAGATGGAGGTAGAAATGCCAATGCTTTAAATTTGCTAGTTCAGTATCAAAGCCACTGATTTAACATAGTTTGCTAGTTTTATTCCCTTTACAATGTCCTATTCTCTGGAGACTATAGGATCCAGAGTTAACTAGAACAAATCTTACTTGATCAAGAATCTCTTTTGCAGTTCCTCCCCCTCCCCAAAGGACTGAGAAAATGCTTAAAGAACTCTAATGAGGGCAAATAAACTATCTTTAAAAAGCAGCATATTTAATTAATGAGAAGCTCTAAACGAAAGTTAGTTCTCATATTAAAACTAAACAGTCACCTCTACAACTTCTAATCACAGTTGCTAGTCTTGCCTTTGGGGTCAAATAGAACAACTGCTCCTCTGAATGCCAGTTACTTGAAAACAGATATCATGTTCCCTGCGTTCTTCTTTGCTCCACTCTAAGAACCTCTAGCTCCTTCAACTAATTCTAAAATGGCACATTCTTCAGTTCCACAAACCATCTTGATTTCTCTCTTTTGACAGGACTAAGCATAATATTATAGATAGAGTCTGATGAAGACTGGGTAAAAAACATTTGCCTCCCACACTATGGACCCTATACCTCTCTTGTTGAAGCCTAGGACAGCACAAGCATTTTTGGCTGCCATGTCTCTATTTCTAAGAAATATACCATACCATCTTCAAAGTTGACAAGCAACACACACAGACGTACACTTTTTTTCTCTCTTTTTTAGTTTACATCATTCATTTCCACAAGATTTTGAGTTACAAATTTTCTCCCCAATTTTCCCTACCCAGCACTCCAAAACAGTGTTCCCACTGAATATACCTTCCCCCAATCTGCTCTCTCCCATATCTTCCCCTATTCCCCCTTAGACTTTCCAGTAGGGTACAGTGGATCTCTATGCCCTAGTGCCTGTATATCTCATTTCCCAGTTACATGTAAAATATTAATAATAATATGCATATATATTTTTAAACATTTGATTTTAAAACTTTGGATTCCAGATTCTTTCCCTTCCTCCTTTGTCACCCACCTTCACTAGGAAGATAAGCAATTCGATATAGGTTATGCATGAGTAGCTACACAAAACATTTTCATATTGGATATATTGTGGAAGACTGACTATATTTCCCTCTATCCTATCCCACTCCCCACTTGTTCTATTCTCTACTTTGATCCTTTCCCTTTTCAAAAGTGGGTGCTTCCAACTTCCCTCCCTCCCTGCCTGCTCTTCCTTCCATTATCCCCCCTCTCTTCGCCTTCCCCTCTACTCTCCTGTAGGGTGAGATACCCCATTTAGTGTGTATGTCATTCCCTCCCTAAGCCAAATCCAATGAGAGTAAAGTTGACCCATTCCCTTTTGCCTTCCTGTTCTTCCTCTCCATTGTAACAATTTTCCCTTGCCTCTTCTATGAGATAATTTACGCCATTTTCTCTCCCCATCTCCTCTCATTATATTCCTCTCTCACCTCTTAATTTCACCTTTTAAGTATCGTCCCTTCCTATTCAATTGGTCCTGTGCCCTCTATCTATGTATCCCTGTACATTTATACACACACACTCACACATGTATTCACATGCCCATATACTCTCCTATATAGACATATATATGTATGCATACACATACACACATATACATATATACATAAACACACATATACATTTCTATTCCCTTCTTCAACTATTCTCATACTGAGAAAAGTGTCATAAGTTACAATTATCATTTTTCCATGTAGGAATATAAATAGTTCAACTTTGATAAGTTCCTTATGATTTCTTTTCCCTGTTTACCTTCTCAAGCTTCTCTTGCTCAGACATACACTTTTATCTAAGTTACTGATCAAAATGTGGAACATAGGGTCAAGGAAAGATCCATGAGGTACTACTCTACTAGAGACTTCCCTCCAAGCTGATATGAATGCATAACTTTCCACAGCATTTCCCAATCTATCAGTCTAGTTACCTTGTCAAAAAAAGCTATCATTAGGTTAGTCTCACATGACCTGTTCTTAATGAAATCATTCAAGAAGACAAACTGGCTTTTAGTAATCAGAGGTTTCCTAAATCACCCTTATTAGTATTGTTTACAATTTTCTAAAGAAGTTATACTCTCTGGTAGGCAGTTGGTTGAATCTTCCCTTAATCTTCTCCACTCACTTTGTAAAAAAAAAACAATTAAAAATAAATTTTGAAATTGGGATATTGGCTCTTCTCTAGATGTACCTCCTTCCATCCTCTGCAATCCTTTTAAAATTACTAACAAAGGATCAACAACCACATCTGCCAATTTTTAAAGAATTCTAGGCTATCTGGGTCCAGGTGATTTGAATTTACTGAGGGCTGCATGATGCTGACCATCTCATCACTTAATCTAACTATTTTCATTCTGTTGTTCCTAGTCCAAAGAGGGTCTTCCTTGGAAAACAAGTTAAGTGGGAGTTGTTTTAGCCTTTTCATCACGGTGTATTATCATCACCCCAATCTTCCTGGGCATCAATTCTAGCCAAGAGAAGACTTTTGCCAGTAATAAATTTACAATACCTTTTGCTGTTATTATCCTTACCACACATCACAAGCATTATCTATTAGCACCCCTCAAACAGTTTTTATAAATATAGAATTTATGCAAGATAAATGACAGAGCCCTGGTTGTTCTTTAAAAGTCGAGTTCGATTCTTCTCCAATATTGCTAAATTTGATGAAATTTTACTGAGGTACAGGACAATTTTGCTTTTGCTTCTTGATAGAAAACCTTTTCAGCCTGAAATTCTTATTGGATAACAAGGTAAACAGGCCATGAAATGCACATATTACAAGGGCAGAGAGCTTCCTTTTTTTTCAGTATGACATATGCAGTCATGAATCTGGGACATTAGAAAAGGTCATCAGGTCCAACCTCCTCATTTTACAGATGAGAAATTATGCTCAGAGAGATCAAGCAAAGTGCCCAAGTGCACAGAGGCAGTAAGTGGCCAAGGTGAGATCTGAATCATATCCCCATGACTCTAAGTTCAGCTCTTTTCAATGCACTATTCAGACTTTCAGTTACCTGAAGGTCATTTACCATGCCCCCTCACCACTTCCAAGCCTTTTTGTCATAGGAAGCTAATTCTCCCTAATCATAAGACCAACACTCTAGTTAGGGTCCTCACTGTAAGAGGCCCTCAACTGGTCTTCCTGTCTCATTTTTCTCCCTTCCCCAAACCCTTTTGCATAGTTGCTAAAGTGACTTTCCTGACCACAGATCTAACCATGTTATTATCCTGCTCAATAAACTTCAGTGGCTCCTGACTGCTTCTAAAATAAAGTACAAGCTTCTTTGTTTTGGGCACTACAAGCCCTTCAAAACCTGGCTCTGGTCTTGTTATACATGAATCCCCTCCATGTATTCTGTGATCCAGTCAAAATGGCCATTTATCATATATGATACTGTCTCCTCTCCAAGCTTTTGCACTGGGTGGTACCTGGACTGTATTCACTTTGCTTTTAGAATACCTCATTTTCCTTAGCATCTTGGGACCAAAGACATATTAACAAACATGTGGATAGTTGCAAACACTGCCACCCAAACATCCCGAAGGCGAAGTCAAGGGTCACAATGAGGTAGATTTGATTTCAGGCCTTTCTGACTCTAAGTCTCAAGCTCCAGGCATCCCACCAAGCTGCTTTTTCTTTTAGTGCTCTTGCTATCTGTAATATTCCACTATTTACAAGTGAGTTAACTTATAAACCAGCACTGCCCTTGCCAGATATATCACTATCTCTCTGCTTAGCAAAAAATCTAGGGTTTGCTGGCTGGCTGGGGCAGTTTCTAGGTTGTTTTTTTTTTCCAGTTTCCTGATGGTGATAATTAATATTCCTTAGGAATTAATAAAGGTAGCCTATTACCAGTATCCTTTTACTTATTTCCAATTATCAAGAAGCTATTTAAATAGGTCAAGGAGCTTCTTTAATTGTATATTAAATCTAATTTTTCTTTTCTTGTGATTGGGTACTGATTTTGATCTTTGCTCTAAGAAGACAATGATCTGTCAATAAAAAGACAGACAGCTGATCTGGTAACGCCTATTTGTAATCAATTCCTGTCTGATGAAGTAACTTAATTTCATTTTTTATGACGTTATTTAATGCTTGCCATACTGAGTGGTCTACTTATTCTATCCTTGAAAAATGTCCATTATTCAGAGGTTTAGGGATTTTCAGCCCTTCATATTTTTTTTTCTTAACATATTTTTAATTGTCCTCCACTATGCCTACCTGTACTAAATTAACTGAATAATGTATATTTTTATGTCTCCCTCCCTCTCTCTCCTTTGGTCAAGGAATTTTTTTTTTGCAGAATTTTTCTTCCTTTTCATTGTTTGCAACAGATATTGGACAGGTATAATTATCTTCATAGTAGTCTTTTTCAAATGTTTACCATGAGCGAAAAATACAAGATCATTATTTGTCCCATTAAACTAGTGTTTGTTATTGCCTTTGGATGTACCAGAAAACCAACTCTGAAGCTTCTTTAAATGATTCTTACAGAAGCATCATGAGTACCACTGGCTCATTTGACTGCTATTTCCATTTCAAGATTGTTATGATTCAGTTCAGTCAGTAATATGCTCACCTGTTAATCACTGGACAAGGAACTCATACTTAAAAGCACCAACGGCTAAGTCAATCTTTAAAAATTATGTTATTTGTAGCATCTTCTTATACTTTTTCTTCTATTTCCTCATCATCACTGCAAAAGCAGCAGGAGGAGAAGGTTATATGAACTCAGGCCTCAAGGCCACAGGCTCCCCATCCCTGGCTTAAGGACTATTTTGCTCTTTCTTTTTAGAGGTTTACCACAGTCAAAGAATTAATCTCCAAATGTGACTTAGCACTGTGTAGCAGCAAGCACCCCAGCGTCCCCAGGGTGGCTGCCAACACAGGTTCTTGGATCTTCTTTGATATAGGAAAGCAACTCAAAATGGGTTAACAAGCTTACTTTAATCAGTCAAACATATATCGTTTACCTCGTTCAGGGAAAAAAGGTCAGCACCCCGAACTTCAGAGTATACAGACAGAATTATCAAGACAGAGAAACAGATCAAGTAAGACATTTTCAAACTGTCCAACCATTACATCCATACCAAATCAACATCTGGGTTTTTCAAAGCCGGGGGGCTCTCAACAACGGCTTCCCAGAGTCTCATCTGATCAAATCACAGAACACTTCTCAAAGTGAGCCCCAAAACAAAGCCTCAAATCAGGGTTTATATAGCCTTCTCCTGGCTCAGAACCTTATTGACTCACTGCCCAATCAAAAAGTATCTACTGAAAAACAAGCCTCCCACCCCAGGCTCCAGGTGCACTTAAGCCTAGGGGCAGGGAAGATCTTAAAAATTTACATTCCCATTACACACTGGCATTTCACTACTGGTTATATACCTTTTAAATGGTCTGTTCTTTAGAAAAGAGATGGTTTTTTGGTGGGTCCACATTTTAAGTATTTGCAGCATGGCAGAACCTGTCAAAGCTTACCCTCCATTTGCAAAAGCCTTCAAGCTCCAAGCATAACCTCCATATCACAGTGAAGCATCACTTGGTGACCAAACACCATTATGTTATCTATCTAGTATATGTTTAAGGTTATAATGATTAAGAAAAAGATAAATCACATCCTATATATTTAATTTATCTAGGCTGGGAATTGTGTCATATAGATTAAAAGGATTTCCATCATAAGCTATAGAACTGAGAACCATAGACTACTCAAATCCCTTAAACACCAAAATTGTGAGGGACCCTAAGAATAAAAGAGAGAGGTTGAGCATAAGTAGGCTGTAGAATATTACCAACAATAACTTGTGCTCCAAAAGTAGTATTGAAAAATCATCCAAGAAATGTATAATTGGAAAAGGAGGTAGGAGAGTAAGACGGAAATAAAAACAAAACCCAGACAGCCTTATTGCTATATTAGTATCGATGAGATATGAAAAAAAAAATGACCTAGAGAGTAGCCTCCAAGTGTGTTAAGAAACCACTTACAAAGGATTTATATGTGGACATGGACAAAGAAAGGTAGGATCAGATCTGAACCACAGGAGCAAGTACCCAAATGAAAAAGCTAATCTCCACTGAAGGACCAGAGCGTTCTATAAAAAAGTTAATTAAAAAAATGTAGTTATCTAAAGGTATAGACTTTAGTTGTCTGGAAAACTAGCTGACTCAAAATCTAATTCTTTGATAAAACTGGATAAATGGTATAGACTGACTGATTATACTGATCCTGAATATTTAAGGACTTTCCCATAAAAAAATCTCCACAAAGTCTTTTGAGGTAGGGAATATATGAGTTATTAAAAACATCCAAGGGGCCCATATGGGATGATGTTTAGGATGCCAATGGGTAAATGTGAGAAAGACTGAGAAGACATAGAAGCAGGGTAGCAGCTCTCCATGGCCTGCTTTTGGGTTGAAAGGGAGCTGGTAGGAGTAATGCTTCTAGGCATGAATAGCTAACTAAAGTTGGACTATGAAAGATGGGGAGGGGAGAGGAAATGATTTTCCAATATATCCAGAAAATGCTCACACTGGAGTGAATGAAGTATATGCTATTTAACTGCAACTTGTTCTGTGGTTTATATGACTCAAATATTTACTAAGTGTCTACCACATGCTCTGCACTGTGCAAGGTACTGGAGAAAGGGATGGGGACCTGACTGGTGATTTCATTGGTACGGAGAACTCCAGCATGAGGAAATTCCTTCTAGTGACAGGCTAAAGGACTTGTCCATGATTACACAGTCAGACACCAGATGCTGGGGATAAAAATGAAACTGTCCTTGCCCTCAAGGAGCTTGTACTACGTTAGAGAGATAACTCGTACACAAATAAGTACATATTAAATATATGCAAGCTAAATTTTGGGGTGGAATGGCACCTGGGGTGATCAGGTAAGGCTTTCCTTAGAAAGTGGCATTTAAAATGAAGCTTTCAAAGAAATAAACGCTCTAAAGGGCAGAGGTCAGAAGAGAGTATAAAGGGGAAGCTAGGCCATTCTGGTTGGAGGAGCAAAGACAGAAAGCCAGGACACAGAAATGTGTCATTTTCCAAATGACAAACGGGATGGCAAATTTGTCTTGATCAGAGAGGTAACTTTTAATTAGGTTGTAAAGGTGAATTGGGGCCAGAGTGTGACAGGCTTTGAAAGGTGGACTAGTATTATTTAATCTCAGAGATAATAAGAAGTTATTGGAGTTTACTGAGTATGTGAGTGATATGGTCAGATTTTAACTTTTTGCAAAATCATTTTGGCAGATTAGTGGAGAATGGTCTGAGGTGGAGGGAGAATTGAGACAGGGAGACCAATCAGGAGGCTGTTGTAATCAATTAAGCAACAAGCATGTATTAATTACCAATTCTGTGTCAGGTACTCTGCCAGGAACTCTTTTTGTAGCGGCAAACAACTGGAAACTAAGGAATTGAACATCAATTGGGAAGTGATTGTCAAATGCTATATAAATGTAATAGAATATGATTGCTATAAGAAATTACGAAGGGGATTTATACCATAACATCAATATTATAAAAAGAGATTTTTGGGAGCAGCTGGGTGGGGCAGTGAATAGAGCACCAGCCATGGGGTCAGGAAGACCTGAGTTAAAATCCGACTTCAGACACTCGACACACTTACTAGCTGTGTGACCTTGGGCAAGTCACTTAACTCCAATTGCTTTGCCTTCCTCCCTCCAAAAAAAAAAATTTAAGGTCAAGAGATCTGATCAATACAATCAATTCACCATATTTCGAGAATACTAAAAAATTCTACCCACTTTCTGAAAGAGAGGTGATGGAGTAATACACAGAAATCAACAGATTTTTGGATATGAACAATATGGGAATTTGTTTTGCTTAATTAGGCTTTTTTGCTATAAGGGTTTTGCTTTTTTTTTTCTTTTTCAGCAAGGGAAGGAGAGTTAGGAAGAAAAAAATAAATTTAATTTAGAAGTTCTCTAGTGAATCCTAAAGTAACTAACCAGGGATGGTATAAATGGAATCTCTGTTAATGTAGAGATGGATTAGATAAACTTTGATTATTGCAATGAACTTCTGCATGCTATCCTTCCTCAAGTCTCTTTTCTCACCTCAGTCAATCCTTTACTCCAGTGTCAAAGAGAACTTCTTTGACACTATGTTCAGTAAACTATAGTGGCTCCTTATCACCTCCTGGATCAAATGTAAAACCTCTTTTTGACTTTTAAAATTTCAATAACCCAGTTTTCTTATATCTTACTCCCCCTCTACTTATTCTGAAATCCAGTGACTCTGGCGTCTTTGCTATTATTTGCACTTTTCAAAATGGATATCACAATACCTAGAAGATAGTAGGGTCTTTATAAATGCTACTTTTACCACCATCATCATCATCATCACCACCACCACCCACTATCATCTCCATCTCCTGGTTTCCCTGGCTTCCTTCAAGTCCTAGATAAAATCCTCTTCATGAAGCCTTTCATTAATAGTAGTGCCTTCTTCCTCAGAGCATTTCCAATTTATCTTGCATATATCTTATTTGTATGCTGTCCCCTGACATCTCCCCCCCTCCCAATCCCATTAGACTGTGAGCTCTTCAAGAGTAGGAACTAATTTTGTTTTGTTTGGGGAGAGGAGGACACCTGTTTTTTGTATCCCCAGGATTTAGCACAGTATCTGGTACTTAGTAGGTATTTAATAAATGCTTGCTGACTTGACTGAAGTTCTTTTAAATATAGGCTTTCATGACTGTATAAAAACTACACCTTTACAAGTAGTTTAAAAGAATGTTTTTGTCCCTAGGAAAACTGTAATAGAGAATATTAATAGCAAGACAGGGTAAAATCCATTCTTTATAGCCAAATCTATAAAGTTTAACATAATCAAAGGGGATGACAAGTTCAGAACTTTTCTCTTCAAATCAAAGAAAGTAGATCAATATATTTGATATATATCACAGGAAAACTATTACTGAGAACTCATCAATAGTAAAAAATAACACAGTATTTCAAAAGATATGTAATATATAGTCCTTTAGATAATTTGAATTTCAACTACATAGTAGGTAAAGCCTAAAAAAAACCCTACAAACCGGAATTTTTGAAATTTTCCCCTAAAAAGTAATTAAGTATAACTTAAGACACCCCACATGTGACCTATCTATGTAGAGGGGCCTAACTTACATGCTGTCATATTCAAGTAAAGGAAGATTTAATTACTTTGCCACATAAAGTATTGGTACTTAACAATTACGTTTATAAAACACTTTCAAGTCCCAAACAAAGCATTCATAGCTAGGATGTTGCAGTGTCTCAATCAACATTCTGAAATTCTGCTTAACAAGAAAAACATTGGTAGGATAGGGACTGTGTAAAACTACTGGTTCAGAGTTTCAGTAAAAAATATTGGCTCAATATTCTCATCTGGATTTATTTTGCTGAGGTTTTCTCATGAGTATTATGAGTGCCCCTGAGATTCATCTTCATAGCTGAGCCCTAAGTTTTCTACCTTGAATTTGTATGTCTCTGTTATATTGCATTAACGTGGAGTTATTCATATGCTGTATGTATGCCAAGTTTTATAGGCTAGAAATAAAAATAATAACAATAGCAATAATATAGTTCTATGTGTCAGACTGTGCTTAAGCACTTTACAAATATTTTCTCATTTGATCTTCATAACCACCCTAGGGTGTAGGTGCAATTAAGACCACCATTTGAAGATGAGGAAACTGAGGCACAGAGATGTTAAGTGACTTGCCCAGGATCATACACCTGCTAAGTGTCTTGAGGCTGGATTTTAACTCAGGTTTTCCTGACTCCAGGTCCACTGCTCAATACATTATTCAAATACACCTCTTAAGTGAACATGTAAGATGTCTTAATTTCAACTAAACCTAAAGACACTTTTCATGACTTGTGGAATATTTGTGATCATTTGCTTTTAGTTTCAGACAAAGTCATTTTAAAAAAGTATTTGGTATTTTCTTGTTAAATAAAGCATTTTCTTGTCAAAAGATCTGTAATGAGGCTGTGTAGACACATTACCTTGTTAAGTTCTCCCGGCAAACCCTCTCTAATATGAAATGGTTTATTTTAAAATGTCTCAGTCACTAACTAGGGAGGACAATTAAAGGAGTAGTTTAGTCAAATAATTTTTTATTTGGGGAGAGGAGGGCAGACGTGTGATTGTTCACAAGTGAAAGGAATTCAAGGTGAGGAAACATCTCTCCCACCTCACCAGAGAAGACAAAGTTGTCTAGGGAAATAAGAAGCTAAGTGATTTGTCCACAAAGTCTATTTTTTTGTCAGAGGAAGGACTTGAACCCAGGACTTACTGATTCTAAAGATGGCTTCCTATCCATGTCATAATGTCTTTCAGATAATTTGCAATAAGAAAGTAAAATTTTCTTATTGTGATACAAAATGGTCAATTTTCCTGATCCTGATACTGAATGACTATGTAAATCAAGCTAACTGGAATATATGCCAGGAAATAGTACTATTTCAAACATCATCAAATTCTGAATGGTCCAAGATATTAATTCATAATTTATCAAAATAATACAATGTCCTTTCCCTTCAATTATATTTGGTGGTACAATGTTGCCAATTTTCAATGGACTAGAAACCATCCATTTGATATCTCATATTTTTTAATGTGGATCTCTGATACTGTTATCCTGAATTTATCCTTTATATTTTCATTTAGCAACATAATAGTATGACATGAGTTATGTCTTATTTCTCAAAATAGATTGTGAGCTCCTTAAAGATAGGATGATGCTTTAGGTTTCTATATCTCCCTTAAGCAACATTTTTATAACTGTGCATATCAAGCAAATGTATTGATTTCAAAAAAGAATGAAAGCTGAAGGAAAGATATTCAATGAGGGGCTGGCCCTTGAGTCAGGAGGAGGACCTCAGTTAAAATCCAGCCTCAGACACTTAACACTTACTGGCCCTATGACCTTGGGCAAGTCACTTAACCCCAACTGCCCTCCATTAAGGAAAAAAAAAAGATATTCGATGAAATGAAGCATCAAACTAATCTTTCAATAGGAAATAAACAATTTCAAGAAGAATGTCAATAACTAAGTGAATCTTTTGCACTACTATAATAAGAGTAACAATACTAATACTAATAACAATAGCAGCTTGCAGCTCTATAGTAGTCTAAAGATAAATGCTTTACATATATTATCTCATGTGATCCTATAAGTGAGGATAATACTGACAGGATCCTCATTTTAAATAATAGCCTCTGATCAATTAAAACAACTGTACAGTTATCACACAGCTAATTAAACAGCATCTAAGAGCTGACCTAGACTCTAAATCTAGGGCTCTTTCTACTATATCAGTTTTCTTCAAAGTACTGAATATCTTTGCAAATTATGTGCCAAGATAAATCAGGTTTAAGGAACTCTAAATACAAGAAGACCCAATATTAATTCAAATTTTAATCTTAGTAAGGAACCAGTAATTAAAAATAAACTTTCAAACAGAAATTATTCCCATTTTGCAAGGTAGATTAAATCACTTGTAAAAACTGCACTAGTCGACCAACAGACCCTTCCTTGTTTTCTCTTTGTACCAAGTTCATACTTTTATAAAGATATCCACTGTAACTCGACTATGAAAACAAACATTTTCCTAGTATACCCAGGAGTTTCCTCTGAATGCAATTTTTATGGATATTTCAAACACCAACCATATGATTATTGCACAATCATTATGTATTTTTTAAGACTGCTGCTTAATTTAAGATTGTTTTCTGTTATGTTTTGAGCAAGTAGATAGCTAAATTATTTTGCTTATTTGGAATTAAAGTCAACTAAAACACGCATCGAAAGCATCAGTCTGTGTGATAAAAACGTACTATTGCCAATACACGCCCCAAGAACAATCAATGCCTGGGATAGCTGGAGAAGTATCCTAACCCTTGCCTCTGTCATTCCTCAGGAACTGGGCATTCCACTTCATATTCTACATTTCTCATTTCTCAAAAATCCCCTTTTTACATCAGTATTATACTGACGAAAAACATAAAATGCTTTACAATATATATCTGTCACCTTTAATAGGATCACCAGTATAAATAAAAGTTTAAAACAATCTGAAAATTAAGAAAGAAAATCCCAAAATATTTAATGGAGGAATGTGGATTATATTTCAGGTACATTCTTTCAATTATTTTGGATTCTAATATGTAAAAAGTAGCTATAAAAGCACAAAGGCTGAATCACTCAGACAATAAAAAAAATTAAGACACTTACTTAGGAGTTGAAGGACCCCTTGGCCATGTTCCATCTTCATTTTTCTGCTCTATTACTAGCATCTGCAAATATGACATAGTAAAATGGTCTTCTATAATTCTGAAGTTAAAAACCAAAATTATCCCACTACAATTTTTTATTTTCAGTCCAAAAAAAGGAATGGGTTCAGATGTAATACAGCAATAGAAAAAAAAAATCGACTTATGGCTACATAACATAACCAGGCTTTGATCAAAGCTTTAGCTCATTACCTGAGTAAACAAAACACCTAAAAAATTCTGTATTAATATTTTCCCAAGAATAAACATCAGACTCTGAGAACTGATCTGTAGAGAATGAGTACTGCTTGTGTGATTATAAGAAAGTCATTAGCCAGTGTATGATGATTCTTTCTCTACTTATTCTGTCAATATATTAAAAAAAGGAGAAGGGGATCACTATGAGGCAGTAGGAAAAACTAAATCCCTATTTTAATAGCCAGTAAGAATACTGGCATAGAAGTGGTACATATTATATACTTGTATTTCAGCAAGGAAAATCTCTCATGATATTCTCGTGAAATGATATAGGATTTATGACTGCATAATTACTATACATATAAAATTAAATGACCAGACCAAAAGAACACTGATTAATAAGGGCAATGTTAATCTAGAGGAAAGGCTTTAGGAGTGTTAAAGGGTTGTCCTTGATCCTCATTATTTTAACATTTTTATCACTGACTTGAATAAAAGCATAAATGGGATGCTTATCAAAATTATCACTAGAAAGCTCAAAAGGATAGGCAATGTACTAGATCATAGATTCAAAATCTGAAAAGAATCTCAAAAGCTTGGAAAAGTAGGCTAGAGTTAACAAAGTGACCTCTGAGGTGTCTTCTAACTCCTAATATTTTATTTTTCTGAACTGAGAGGTAACCAAGGGCTTAGCAAACCAAATTTCCTAAAGTGGCTAACGATGAATATCCAGTTAAAAGAAAACAGAACCTGAAATCAGGAGATGTGGGTCTGAATCTCAGCTCTGACAATTAGCTGTATGACTGTGACAATTCATTTTACCTTTATGAGATTCAGTTTCCTCATCTGTAAAATGGACACAATACCTAAAATACCTATGTTACAGGGTTTTTGTTCACAAAAGTGCATTTTCAATCTTTAAGCATTATTATCTCTGTGTGTGTGATCAGTTATGGACATCATAACACACAATTATGATAACAAAAGGTAATCAGGTTTTGCTGGAACAATTACCATGATTGTCTTAGGAAAATGTGTGAGCTACTCACTGAAGTTTAGAGCTGCAAGAGATCTCAGATATGTCACCTGGTCAAACACCCTCTTTTAAAAAACTGAGAAAGGCTCAGGGAAACATGGCTAGGTCAAAGGTTGCACAGCTAGTTAGTATAGAACCAATACTCGATGCCAATAAATATTTGCTTCAGTGTAATTACTTGGAATTCATATTAACTTTAAATACTTTTTAAGAAGAAGTATTTTATAGAAAGACTAATAATATAGACTGTAATTCTAAAATCAACTCTACTTTGTACTGATAAAAAAGTTGCAAGGATGATGTGAAATAGCAAGTAATGCTAAAGTTATCCATTTTAAGCACTGAAACTTGTTTATGATTTTCATATTCATGCATGGGTATTATTATTTTAAAACCTTAAACATGTTAAAGTCACACCTGTGGATATATGGCTCAAGAGACATTGAGCAATTATTTAATTTTACCTATCTTGCTCCTAACCCAAGCACTGTTTTCTCCTCACTCTTACTGAAATGGACAGTATCACCTTTCAGTCAAATTGGAATCTGAATAGAGCTACCCCTCTCTCAGCCTCCTGTAAACTGTGCCTGGCAGCTTCTCCTTCTGAACAAATGCTTTTCAGACAGGTTTCTCTTCCCATTTTTGCTAAATTTAAGTCTATGCAAAATAAAAACCTTAGGAGAGATGGTCATCAATAAAGAATTTAAATGAGCTGATGTTAACAACATGTTGGAAGTGACAGATGTTACGGAGAAGCTGTAAGGAAGAAAATCCAGCTAGCTGAATTGTAATAAAATGTGAGCATATCGTATAAATGCATTTTTCACTAGCCTATTTGCTCATTTATCTGAAACAGATTTCAATTCAAGAAACAATTAATGAGAGCCTACTAAGTGTAGAATGGGCCAATTTCAGCTGCTGATTGTCTCCCATCAAGAAGTCAGAAGGAATCTCAGAGGTCTTTTAACCAACCTTTAACACATGAATACTTTCTAAAATATCTCTTGATAGTTCTCCTATCTAATAATCTTTATTTAAAGTGATAAGAACTCACTCTTTTCCTGAGTCAAGCCATTCAATTTTTTTGAACAGCACCGTCTGTAAGTTTTTCCTTATAAAGAAATAAAACTTGTATTATGAAGTCCACTATGCGCCAACTCACTGTGCTCGTAAGTACTGAGAGTATCCAATTTCTACTGTCTGGGGCCAAGCAATATGAGTTATCTTCCACACATTATTCTTTAGATATATAAAGAAAGCTAGAATAGTCCCTCCTTTCCAAGTTTTCCCTTCTCTAAGATAAACATTTGCAGGTCATTTCACCAATCCATATATAACATAGTTTCAAATCCCCTCTACACCTCTGTAGTCACTCCAACTTATCAATCTGTTTTTTAAACTGTAACATCTAGAACCAAAAATATTTCCAGATGCAATCAGATAAGAATGGGAAACAGTAAGACTCTATCACCAGTAGTCTTGACAACACGTTTCTTTGTGATGTAAAGATTTTTCCCACTTCCATGATCTACTTTTGGCTTACGCTGATTAAGGCCACTAAAGCCTCTGCATCTTTTCACATGAACTGTTAACTTAATCAAAATTCCATCCTTGTAGAGGTAATTTTTTGGAACCTAAATATAAAATGTTATATTGACCTTATTAAACTTAAGCACTCCTTGCCTAACAAGAAAATTTTCAGATCTATATTCTGTTTTAAATGCACCCATATATTTGATAGATATGATATATTTGATGATATGCCTTCATCCAAGACATTGATAAAAATGTTGAATAGAACAGGGCTGAGGAGAGAGTCCTTCAGTCCTTATTAGACTTCCTTCTCCAGGATGACAGTGATCCATTGATCAATACCTTTTAGTCTACTGAGCCCATTATGGATATACAGGTACACAACCAATACATGAATACACAGGGACTTGTATCCAGCATACTTAAAATAAAAAGTGTTGATGAACAATACCTGGCCTTGGTATAAACCAGCATCCTGAATGGTACTGTCTGGCTTATTTAGTGGTTCAAATGTATTACTCATGTATTTGTTCCATAATCTGGTCTCTTTTTCATCTGGAATATTGAAGATTTTTCTTATTTCTTTTTCAATTGTATCTAAATGTAAAGAGAGAGATATAAACATGATTAAAAAAAAAAAAAGTTCACCACATCAAGTAAAGGAATCATTAATTAATAGTCCAAAACTTTAAATAAGAGGAAGGATGACACAGTGGATAGGAAGGTGGCCTTAGAGCCAGAGAGAACTGGGTTCATGTCCCATCTCCCTCTCTGCCATACAGTAACACCAACACAGACACACCCACACCTACACTGCCCTAAGCAAGTCATTTAAACCTGTAAGTGTCCATGGCAACCCTTAAAAACTACACACTGCATAACAGTTAATGATCTGCATTGGCAGAGGGAATTTCTTCATTAGTTCCCTATACCATGAAATCACAGGTCTGTAATAAAGATTTTTCTTTTTAAAAGAAGAAACTTTAAATACTGTTAGGATGGCAAGAAGAATCCGACAAATATCTATAAATATACAAGTACTGTGAGGAGGATTTTCTTTTTTTCTTTTTGGAGGGCAATTGGGGTTTAGTGACCTTGCCCAAGGTCACAGGGCTAGTTTTTGTGTTAAATGTCTGAGATCGGATTTGAACTCAGGTCCTCCTGACTCCAGGGCCGGTGCTCTATTCACTCACCCCCTGTGAGGGGGATTTTCAAAATCAAGGATATTTTAAGAAGAAAAATGATAATTCTGAAAGTAATTCAGAAATAAAGAATCTGTAGGCAAAAATTCCAGCATAAACCACTAAAGTGTAAAATTGTGTTATACAAATGATTTTTATTTCAAATGCATGTTTTAAAAAAATTAATAGCCATTCCATTTAAATCAATAACAAAGAGATAAATCAAACATAAATCACAGAAACGAAAGATCAAAATGGCTTTCTACCGCAACTAATTCATTATTCGATAAACTGGAAGTGATATTTACCTTTGAATAACTTCAACTGTAACAAATTAAATCAAGACCATTAAAGGTAAGTAGTCTTCAAAGTGATTACTGTGGTAGTGAAACACACAGATCTTAGAATTAAAACAAGTCCTTCCCCAAATATGGTACTTTGAAGTATATAATTTTATTATCAAATTCTATTACTGTGTATCAATTATGTGACTATAAAATAAATAAAATGCAAAATTACAATTCAGCATATCCAATATTTTGATTACATTGTTTCTTAAAATTTAAAGTTATCAAGCTCAAATGCATCAAAATGAGCTAAATTTCAGAGTAATCAAAATTTAAGAAATAAATGTATTGAGGTTTACCTAATAAAAATTAATCAATTAAAAAAGAGTTCTATAATTATAATCCAAACCAAGAATACTGAGAAAACAAATTTCTCTTCTTTAATATGAATTTTCTAGGTTATAAATCATATCCAAATAAAATGGTACCTTTAATATAGATCTCAAAAATAAAATTGAATGAGATATTTAAAACAAAATTAACAGAGGGGCGGCTAGGTGGCACAGTGAGTAAAGCACCGGCCCGGAGTCAGGAGGACCCGAGTTAGGTTCCGGCCTCAGACACAACACCCACACAAAAAAACTAGCTGTGTAACCTTGGGCAAGTTACTTAACCCCAATTGCCCTCCAGAAAGCAAACAACAACAACAACAAAAACATTAATAAAATGAACTTTAAAAAATATTCCAAATTAGACAACATATCATTTACTAAACATTATTTAACAAATATTTTGCTAGCAAATGAGAAAATGTTAAAAGATCAAATTTAGATGAAAATAATCCAAAATGAACAAATTTTCAAATGTTCTTACTGGCATTGGCACATTAATTATATTCTATGTTGACAAGTATGATCTTCTAGGAAGGGGAAGCTTTTAACAACTATTATAATACTTCCTAAAGAAGGAATGAAAAAAATCACTGAACAAGAAAAGAACCTTGCTGTGGTTGAGGTTAGTGTCTCTCAAAGTGATAGTCTGGTCTCAGTTTTGCAATGAAAAGGCTTTGAAAATGGATCAGAGTAGAAAAACTGAGTCCTTGAAGCTTTTTATTTATTAAAAACCTTTGGCAAAGCCACCAAAAAAAAGATCAATTCCCATGCCTCGTTGAGGCATGAATGTGATCCTGGGTTCTTGATGCCAGGAAGAGACTGTCTAAACAGGGTGAACAATAACCAACCTAACTGAGCAGAGAGATTCAGTCAAGGTAGCAGACTGTGATAAGAACCACTCAGTTTTAAAACTATTTACAAACACAAATTTCATTATTAGTACTTTTATAAGGTTTTTTGATCAGAGATTAGAATACTATACCAATGGAAGAATTAAACCACATTAATATTGACAAACTGAAAAAAAAAGTTTTATTTTGAGCCCAAAGACAATAAGAAATATCATTGTGTGTGTGTGTGTGTGTGTGTGGTCATCATACTTTGCAGCATTCATTATAAAAGAACAGACTACTACCATGAAAACAATTCGTTTGTGTGCCAAAGTCAACTGCAGAGGATGAAACAGAAAATTCTGTGAAAACATGAACAAGATATCCCTAACCAAGTTAATGTATAAGCAAGTATCTGATGACTTTAGTAAGGAGGTAGACTGAGTAAAGAAGGGCAAAAAAATGTAAGGAAATACAGTTTGAAATAAATAAAAGAGATCAAAAGCTTGTAGATAGACTATGAAAGAAAAATGTTCTCTGTTCAAAATCTAGAACTTTTTAAGGGATGTTTTTTTCTTCAGAGTGTCCCCTAAAAGGGATGAAATCTGAGGTTCATTTGTCTCAGTAGTGATTAGAATAGGACCTGAGGGGAGAATGATAAGAACAGGACCCCCACCCTATAAACCCTATATTTAACTCTTCGTTCTAGAGACCCCAACATACTGTTTGTGTGTGATAGAATTCCTAGGCAAGCCAAAACATAGTAAACAGAGCTGCACTGCAGCTTAATCTTATTTCCCTCCTTACTATCCACAATTAGGCACCTATGTGTGACTTTGACTTTCCTTATAGTCGCTAAAAGAAAAATAAACAAGTATTAAAGTGTCCTAATGGAAAATGTGATGAGTTTCAAACAATTAACTTATAAACAAATTTTTCATAAATTGGCATATTCTCATCAATCAAAAAGCATTTTAAGTGATTACTAGGTACAAGGAACTGTGTTAAGAGGTAAGGATACAAAGAAAAAAGTGAAAACACTCTCTGGCCTCAAGAAGTATATATTCTAATGGGGAAAGGGAACACAAACACAGGAGTATATAGAATAGATATAAGATAATTATAGGATAGCTTTGGAAATACAAGTTGGTTACTCTAGGAGGAGGGCAGGGTGGGAGAAAAGAACAGGATGAGGAAAGGCTTCATGAAGAATGTGACACCTGAGCAGAGTTTTGAAACAAACTAAGAATTCCAAAAGACAGAGGTGAGGAAAGAATGCATTCAAGGCATGGGAGACTGCCTTTAGGAAAATCACTCTGGTAACTGCATGGAGCTGCAAAAGTGATAGGTAATATTATATAAGTAAAGTACTTTGGTTATTATTCAGTGATTTTTTTTTTAGAGCAAAGAGAAACAAAATAAACATATATCTAAAAAAAGAGGTTTTGGACTAGATGAGGTTAGTGTAGCCTAATGGGTAGGGAGGTGGTTTTTGAAACCAGGAAGACCTGGGTTCAAGTCCAACATGTTATCCGAACTGTCTACTTGATCCTGCTGGCCAAGTCCCTGAACCTCACAGTGCTCTAGGCAATTTTATTAGACTCCATATGTTTCAGAGACGTCACTGACCTGCACTGGTAGTTCCCTCTCCCTTTATCTTGGACTAAGTGATCTCTAAGACCACATTCTATTACTTTATGATATATATTAACCCCCCCCCCCATTACTACTAATATATGATTTTCTTTGTATTTCATCAAAATTCATCTCCTAGAGAAAATGTGACTAATTCACACAACTTATTTAACTTCAGCATTCATGTGCTCAAATTATATAAAAGTTAAGGTTCAATTTTAAAAAACTTGATAACTATAAATCCAGAGTAATATGACATTATTAAATGTTCATTGCCAAGTAAGTTCAACTGTAGTTAAGTAAGCTTTAAAAAAAAAAATCAACATTCTTAGTTTTTTTTCCCCCTTGGATCTTTGATGTTCTCACTCAGATTCTCTTAAAAAAAAAATTGAAAAACTTGAACTTTTAAATAAAGTAGAGGTTTTTAGTTAATTTAGGTGAAATATCTAAGAATTGTTTTCTGGACTAATCTTATGTAGCTGATTGTATTCAGTAATTTTGAAAGATTAATCCTGATTTCAATAATGAACTCACATATTACTTTATGGATAATACTGAAAATGATTGGTTTTATATTTGTTCTATGCCCTTTAACGTACCAAATATTCACGGGCTCAATAAGAATTCTCATTATGAATTAACCGAATGTAATCATGTAATACCATTGAACGGTTTCCCCCCTAAAATGACAATTAATACAATACAGAGCCCTTTATATACTCTAGCTAATAACCAGGAATTAACAGAAATTCTATAAACCACAATATGCTTATTAACCCATCACTACCAGCAGTTACTTGAGGAACAAGTTTTTCTTTCTGCACATGAAAGTGGGTTCTTGCTGTGAAGTAGAAGCAACACAGAGTCCAATGTCCCTGGTGAAAATCAAGCACTCACATAGTTTTGAAAGCGTGAGGAGTGCTGACCAAGCAAGCTGAGACGTTTCAGAGCCACCCAATCTCAGCTAGCCTCCAGTGACTGCTAGTGTCTCTTCCACAGAGGGGACATCAAGTATAACAGCCAGAAGAGAGGCCTGAGATACCTGGCATCCCCCACCCCCTTCCTAATGCCACCATCATTAATTTCAAAAGCCTATTCTACAAATGTCTTAGTTAATAAGAAACTGCTTCCATACATCTAGTACATGTAGCTTTATGGGAAAATGTATCATGTCTCTAACATGTAACACACGATACTGCAGGGAAAGGGATCAGAGATCTGTAATTTCATTAATTTGGGAAACTTCCAGGGGAGCCCAATTCCTTTCACCAATGCACGGCAGCACCTTTTCTACAACTTTAAGTCTTAGACAGTGGCCAAGAGTGCTAGGAAACCAAAGTTTCTGGCCCCAGGCTCCCACAGGAAAGAATGAAGGAAATAAACATTTATTAGACACCTACTATGTTCCAGGTACTATGCTAAGTGCTTTCTAATTATTATCTCATTTGATCATCACAACAACCTGGCTAGGTCAGTGCTATTATTATTCTCATTTTACAAGTGAGGAAACTGAGGCCAACAGAGGTTAAGTGACTTGGTAAGGGTCACACAGCAAGGATCTGAGGCTGAATTTGATCTCAGACCAAGAGAAGTGCTCCACACTGTGCCACAGATGCCTCCAGAAAACACACAGCCAGTATGTCTCAAGAGACACGACTCACACCTAGGTCTTCTTAGCTTTGAGCGGGCTATCTCTTCACTGGGCCATGCTGCTTTTTGCAAAGTACTAAACTTCAAATCCAATGCTAATTTAAAAAATTAATGTAATATAACAATATTACTTAGTTTTATGCTGGAAAAAACTTTGGGGGGGCCTTCAGAATTTCAACTGCAGGGTCAAAACAGAACGGAGAAACATATATAATTGAGATGAATGACTAAAAATAAATGCAATTATCAATTCTTTAAGCTCCATTAAAATTTCTTCATAATGCCATTTTTGTGCTTTTATATTCTCATTTACCAAGGGAAAGAAGATAATAACTATGTAGTTAGGTTATTTTCCATTTCTGAAAAGGAACAGAAAAATTCACTGAGTGCTAACAATAGTTTTACTTAAATATCCATTTTACCGTTACCAATTTTAATTCCCCTTCAAACAATAAGTGTTGTATAACTTGTATTGACTTAAAATATAAATCTCTCTTTATAAAACATCCTCAATTAAAATACCCACAAAATGCAAATGGTGACATTTTAAGATTACTTTAAAAACTTCACACCAAATAATTCAATTTCTGGTTAAAATTATACCAATACAACAAGATTTAAGTTTCAAGCCAAATCCTTTAAATAGAACTCTTCCCCCCAAATCGCATAAAGTCTTGACAGAACTAGTAAGGTTACAATAAATTATCTGAGAGCAGTGATTTATTTTGTCATAAAAAATTATAGATTGTTCATACCTATTGTGTCAGCTTTGCTAAATCTTCGTGTTACAACATTGTTCATATTTCCATTTTCACACAGCTTTAATTCTGTTAGATATACTTCTACTTTGCAGTGCTTTACAAACATACCCTGTTCAACCACCTGAAAAATAACAATTCAATGTCAGCTACATAGCTAAATTTAATTGAATTTCTAAAAAAATGATATATAAATTTTGAGGTTTAAAAAATAACATTTGGAAATCTCCAATGGAAAACAGTATTTATTTTAGAGTTATTAACATTTTTAAAAGATTATGTTAGACACAAACAAAATCAAATATGTTTAGATGAATAACATTTAATAGATCATGAAGTTATAATATTACATGAACGTTTCAAAAGTTATGCTGTTGTTATATGAGTGCACTTTTATGTATTCAGAAATAAACAAGTTTAAGGAAGAATGACCAAAAACTATCTTATTGTAATGTACAACTGTAACTAAAGTTATTTATTTCTAAATTTTTGCCCTTGATCCCAAGAAAAAGTAAAATTATCTTAAAAATACTATTCTTACAAATAAATTTGTCTAAGAGTTGCTACAACAGTATAATGCTGTATAAGAGATAATTTTTTACAAATGAAAACTATAAATCAAACTAACTGCTAGCCAAAATATTTAGCCATATGCTTTTGTAACTGATGTTAGTTTCTAAATGTAAGATGACTTTTAGTTTGACCTTAACTGTATATTTAGTAATATAAAACTCCAAATGATAAAGGGGTTAAGCAAATACGCAAGAAATCAAACAATAATAGAAATACACATACACACAGGATCACCTTTAAAAATATATATATATAATTCCTTTCGATCTTCCAAAGGGTAACTGTGGGCCTTAGTCATGAACACTGTTTCTGAAAATAGTCAGCTGCCTGACATATGATACAATCGACAAATATGGTATAAAGGGAGGCTCCAAATGACTGCTATGAGAACCCGTCTCTCCCTATTCTAGCTTTGCCATCTCCTCTATAGAACAACAATTTCATGTTTATGAAATGGTTTTCAATATAGAGATTACTTTTCTCTAGATTTAAAAATTAAAAAGTAGTTTAAAATTTGCTTGCTACCTAAATCCAAGACTAATTTTAATGTTTTGAAAAGTGGAAATGCATGCTTTTAAAATCATGTTTTAGTTAAATTTCTGATATACATAAGGAAAACCATACTTGCTTATTATAACTTGCGCAACTGTAATGCTTAATATTCACTACACAAAAATTATTGATTATTCTAAATTTTAATTCCGAATTCTAATTCGCCTTATGAACTTAATATATTAAAGTATGGCTGTTAACGTATTAGGACTTATTTAAAGGTTAATACTTAATCCATTTTAGGATTTTAGGTTGATATATAGGATGATGCCATAGAACTTGGAAATTATAGAAACTGTAAGTTAATATTAAAAAGAATACTTAGGAGTCAAATACTCTGTGATAACAAAGCATTTCCAATATAGGAATATATATGAGAATAAGAATCCTAAGCAATACTAAATCCACATAACTTTAGAAGGGGAGATAAACACCCAAATTTCTATACAGAAAAAAGGGAAAAAATTGGCAACAATAACCAGAAATACGAGGAAAAACAGAATGTAAAGTAAGAATTTCTTAACTCAAAGGAAAAGCAAAGGTATTTGTTTCACTGTGCACTAAAGATGGAAGAGACCAATGTTAAAGGATAATTAAGAGAGAACAAGGAATGTGATCAGGAGATTTTGTTCTTTACCATATTACTTCCCAAGGTTTATGGTATGTCTGATGATTGATATTAGAGCATCTATTTCTCAAGTGAACATATGGTGTATATGGCAAGAGAGGAAAGTGACAAGAGTATGAAACTGGCAGCAAGAGGGCAAGTGTCAGCTCCGACACTGAGCAACACAGACAAAGCCTCTCTGTTACTGCTGTTTCCTAACACCTTTTTCAGCAGGTTGTAGTGAAGAGTGCTTTGTAAATCTATAGAACACTATGCATGAAACACATGTCTTTACTGTTCAGTTCCCTTATTTGTACCATGATAGGTTCTATTTAAAAATTGACAAAAAAAGGGGCGGCCAGGTGGCGCAGTAAGAGCGTCAGCCCCGGCGTCGGGAGACCCGGGATCAGTTCCGGCCTCAGATACTTGGCACCCACACAAAATAACTGGCCGTGTAACCTTGAGCAAGTTACTTAACCCCGATTGCTTTAAAAAAAAAAAAGAAAAAAATTGACAAAAAATACCACCAGAAGATATTTTCTAAGAACTTTTATTAGAATTTAGGGCTTTTTCTTTTTTTTTAAAGTACATCTTTGCATTAAGAATACTGCTCTTCTTATTTCTACCACCACCACACATTTATATAGTGCTTTATATATTATACAGTGATGCTATTGTCAGTTTAATTAAAAATAACCTTAAGTGAAAACAAAAGGGAATAGGAAAAGTCAACCCCCCCACACACAAAATCACACAAGTTTTACAAGAATAAGTATCTGATGAATGCTACTGAAATTTATGTCTACTCTGAGAAACTATTACAGAGTAATCTGTTTTGGGAATGTCTGAGTCACAAGTTCATGAAGTTATACAAGGCATCACACTCCAGAAGTCCCATAGTCATCCTCTTACCACCAGCTTCATTTTTCTCTACCAGTCAATCAATCCCCGCCTCCCCCCCCCCCAAAAAACAACAATAACAGTTTGCTAACAAAGGAGTAACATAAGGCGCATAGGATATACTGGATATGATGGCTGAGCTTCTCAAATCACAAAGTGAGTCTGGGATAGGAAAACAAAAATGGTTTCATCTAGGAACAAAACTCCAAATCTGTATCTTCTAAGATGGTTGGAACGAGTAATTAAAATAATCAAGCTATTGTAAAGCAATTTCTGTAATTTCAGGGAAAAAAATAGGATTTCTTCAGTGTGCAAAGATGAAAATGGAGGCACAATACAATGAAAGTTTACAGCATCAAGGATGGAGAAAAGGTGGAATTCTTCACCAAACCCTAGCATATAAAGAGGGTAACCCTAAAAGTTTTATAAAGAGAAACATTTAAGGCAAATAAAAGAAATACTGATGTACAGAATGAAAGTAATTGTGCAGAACTTTCATCTTCCCTCCAAAGGTGGTAAAGACTAAAAACAGCACGTTCAAGAAGGGCTTAGATAAATACATGGACAACAGAGACATAACAGAACATTAAGATAAGTTTTAGTGTTATACAGGGTTCTATTTTCAGGGGAGAGGGGAGGAAAAATAGAAGAAAAAAATTTAAACGATATTTTATTATAGATTTAAAAGGAATAAAAATTGTATATTACAGATTTGCAGTTTCACTTGCAACTTTTTTTATTATACTATGTTATGGAAATACTTGTTTTATTCTATAAATAAAAAACCAAATAAATAAAAAATTAAAAAACAACAGCAGCTATCAAAACCATTTAATGTTGACTAAAAAAAAATTGATCAGACAAGGAAGAATCAGAAATTATGGAACTCAAGATTCTAATTTTCCATAAACCTGAAAACATAAATTACTAAGAAAGAAGACCTTTTTTGATAAGTACCTCTGAGAAACTGGATAGAATAACAATAATGGCTAACGTTTATGTATCTGTGGGTCAGGCACTGACTGTGCTAAGTACTTTACAATTCCTATCTCATTTGACCCTCACAACAAGCTATTATCATTATCCCCATTTTACATCTGAGGAGTATGGGGTTATCCAGAGTTACACAGCTAATAGGTGTCTGAAGTAACATTTGAACTCACTGAAGTAATATTTGAATTCCTGACTCCAGGCCCAGCACTTTATTCACTTTCCCACCTAGCAGCTGCATGGTGGGCTTAGAACACTAACATCTTAAATCATTGTCACAATAAATTCTAAATGGATGTGACCTAGAATTAAAAAATCATACTACAAAAAATTAGAAGATAAGCAGATTATAAACCTTTTAAAGTTATGGATAGGAGATAGATTCTTAAGACAAACAAAGGGGAGCAGCCAGGTAGCACAGCGAGTAAGAGCACCGGCTCCAGTGTTGGGATGACCTGGGGATCGAATCCCGGGCTCAGACACTTAGCACCCACCCAGAAACACCTAGCCGTGTAACCTTGAGCAAGTTACTTAACCCCAATTGCTTAGGGGCGGCCAGGTGGCTCAGCGAGTAAGATAACCAGCTCCAGTGTTGGGATGACCTGGGGATCAAATCTGGGCTCGGATACTCAGCACCACACCCAGAAATAACTGGCCGTGTAACCTTGAGCAAGTTACTTAACCCCGATTGCTTATAAAGAAAAAAAAAAAAGACAGAGTTCAACAATTTTGATTATATTATTACATTTCTACCAACTCACCCTACCTTAGAGATGCTGTTTTATAATACACTTTGAGGTCTAGAAGTTCTATTCTTCCTCAATTTCTATCCTTTTTCATTATTTCTTTTCAAATTCTAAGTGTTTTGCCCTTCAAATGAATTTCATTATTTTTATTAAGTTCTGTATTCTTTTGTGAAATGTAAAATAAGACAGTCAGCTCTTATTGTCAGATTAATCTTCCTTTTTAAAACACAGCTGCAATAATTCTATCAAATTTTAATATACAATATACATGCTGTAAGGTGTCTTGATAGTCTGGCTGGCATAGCATCAAAATTATAAATTACCTTTGGTACTACTGTTATACTTATTAATGTTGGCACAGCCCACCAATGATCACTGAATATTCCTCCAAATATTTAAGTTATTCTTTATTTCATTAAGGAGTATTTTGTAACTGAATCTATAGAAGTACTGAGTGTGCTTTTGTAGATGGACACCTAAATATTTTATTCTAAAACATCTAGTAGTTCTAAAAATGAATTTGATTTTTGTTGGTTCATTCTGCAGTCTCGTGGATGCTATTGTCTTAATAGGTTTCTTTGATTCTTTAGACTTTTGCTAACTCAACTATCATGTTGTCAGTAAACAGTAAGTGTTATTGCCTCTTTGCCTATTATTTATATACTTTTTAGACTTTTAATTTCCTTCTCTCTGCTATTGCTAGCATTTCTAGAACTATATCAAATAATAACAGGTGAATAGGCAGACACCTGCGATCCTAACGTTTATTAAACTCTATGATAACTGTCTGCCAGAGGCTTTAAGCCTTCACTGTTCCATCCACCTTGATTTATCCTTAAGTATAGAAATGCCATTAATAAAATTTAATGGCAATAAAAATGTGCACTTCTAAAAAAGCAACATTAATATCCCTTGAGTGTTGACTTACATGGACAGCTGTCTACCTTGCCAATCCCTACTCCTAGCTGATTATTCATAATGATACACCATAACAGAACCAGTTAGGAAGAGTAACAGTACAAACAAAATTGACACTGACAAATTTGTCAGTTGTTTATCTCTACCATGGACCATAGCAGGCATTTTGTACTTTATCATCATGTATTTGGCAGTCTGATTCGACAAATATTTCTTAAGCAGCTCTTGTTGTATTGCTGTTGTGGCACTATGCTGCAATGGGGGAAGGGAGATAAGATATAGGCCTTGCCTTTATGGAATTTACATTTTAGAAGGGGAAAATGATTCTCTCTATATATAACAGATGTGGAACTGCAAAGGAACTTAAAAGTCATCTGGTCAAAATCCCTCAACTGTAGTTGAGCAAACTACAGCCCTAGAGAATTATCAAAGCCAGGATTTGAACTTCAATGCTACAACCACAAGTCCATGCTCTCCCAGTGCACCATAAGGCATGCACTGACTGCATGGGGTACATAAATGTGAGATCACCCCTATTTTACAGCCAGGAAACAGGTACTTCCCTGAAAACACACTGACACTGAGTCAGAGTCAGGACTTGAACCTTGGTCATCAGTCTTGTGGCCTTTTCAATTTCCTGTGCTGCTGACCCAATACACCAAATTGCTGGTATATAAACTGATGTGGAAAATCAGTGCTCTCTTCTCTAAACTTAAGAGAGCAAAAAAGCAACAGTTTGTAGTAAACACAGTAAGTTATAAAATTCTAACTTTTTTAGCTTGCTTTCAAATTTGAATTTGAAATAAGCTAATTAGTCTAAAAGGAAATCTGGGACTATGAAATGATCAAGCAACATTAAATCCATGGGACATTTAAGCTATCTTTAAAGTGATGACTATATCAGATCATGATCGAAGAGAGACAACATCTTAAAAACTGAGGAGATGCAACATCTTAAAAATTGAGGACAGGTGACAGCCTTAAAAAAAAAATAGAGCAGGAATTCCCCAGAGCTGGGAAGATATAGAAAAAGTCCTTCGCTGACTCCTCCTAGCTAGTCACCCTTTTGGTTCACAGCACTGTGATGAGGCTCACAAGTCATAAGGCTCTGAATATGTAAATATCTTAATTAACAACTGTATTAAGTATACTTCTTGTTGGTCAAATTAAGTCATGACAGCTGGATACCAAATGGAAAAAATGCACGCAAAATAAATCTCCATAGCCCTGAGCTTTGTTCATAAAGATTGATGGCATTGTCGCTTAGATTCTATGAGTCCAAATTGAAAACAGCACTAAAAATGTTAATATTTGGCACAGGAAAGGCTTCTTCCTACTCTAAATCATATGATCCTAATTACTTCCCATATTTACATTTTTACCAGGCTTTTGTGTCCTTGAAATTTTATTGATATTCTATTACCTAAGCATATTTTACCTATTTAACAGTTTAAAAAAAAAAAAAAATAAGTCATCAGAGTATGAAACATTCCAATAAGATTCAGAATTTGAAAGAGTAGTCTGAACTTCATTATGTTGACATAGTGACTAAGCAGCTAGGTCGAGGACATTCATGTTCCAGACTATGCTGAGCACAGCCAAAAGGTATGACTGGCAAGGGGCAACTGAGAAAGGCTTGTCTGCCAGACTCCACAAGGGCTACAGTAGATGCCATGAGAATCTAGTCTGTGCTTTGCCATACCATGCTAGTCAGAGCCTAAATGGTTATTCATGGAGATCAGCAGCCGGGAGAAAAAGGCTTCTTGCAGGGCCAAAAAAGACATAAGGTTTTTACATATGCAATCAAATCAAACTCTTCTAGTGTAACAAAAAGCAGGACGGGCCCTCATCTCTTCTACATACTATTCCCCTTTCCATCCTGGTCTACTGCTCTCACTTGAGAATTCTGCCAAGGCTTGGCAAGAAAGAAATGAACTTAGCTTATTTTCTGGAGGTATTTTGATCCAAATCAGGTAGGAACGAAGAGGAAAATTTGGGGAAAGAAAGGTTTGTGAGTCACGCTTCAGTGAGAATTGATAAGACTCTTTTCCGTGGCATCGTTTGTTGTTAAATTTCCTCAGTGAGGAGAGAAAGATGCAAAATAAGACTGCTAATTTTTATGGTCAGATTAATCTTCCTAAAATACGGTTTCTATCATGAAATAGAATTAAAAAAAATTAATAGTACTTGTTATGGTCTTCTGAAAAACTTTGCATTAACCACATGATGGAAATATGGTCCCAAACTATACCTCCTAACTTATCTGCATGAGCCACTTTCTGGTCCCCAAAGCTGCTACTGCCTTCTCCTGCGAGGTTACTTTATATCTGGTCCTGTATGTTTAAATCTTACAATGTCTGTGCTTGCTGTCTAGTAAACTATAAGCTCCTCAAGAGCAGAGACTGTTTCTTCTTTCTCTTTATAAATAGTAGGTTCTTAATAAATGCTTGCTGGTGGATTAGTAACTGACTGACCTATCAGGCCCCCAAGACTTTTGCTTTCTTGTCTGCATGTCTCTGCTTGGCACATAATTCACATTTGTAAAGCACTTCCCTACAGTCTCAGTTTATGTAAATCCTCTGAAGGCACAGCTTAAGTCCTACCCTCACAATCCTAGGCAATATATCTGTCCTCTTTAACAGCTAATAGTGCCAAAAATACTGTTAACACACAAACTTCACAAAACTTAAGTGAAAACTAGGTTTATTAAAAGAGAAATGGAACATGCATATGGAACCCAAAGAGTTCACAATCTATACGTAAATTTGCATACTTATGACAGCAGGACAAAGGAGGGAGGAAATGCCACCTATCTCCACATAAAAGGGGCATGGCATAGAAGGGGGAAAGGAACAATAAAGGTGGGAAAAGGACAAAATCCCTCCTGAAGGAGGAGCAAGGAGATGCCAAAAGCCACTTTTTTTCCGCCTGGCAGCTGCTAGACCATGAAGATATCATGGTCTCCTTATCTACAAAGGTACAGCTGCACAAGCCTAGTGCACACTGTCTGGGACACACAGGGAGTCCAGTTTGGAATGCAAACAGCCCATTATGTCAGTGCATGTGGGGGGTATACTTCATCCTTGACACATTCAGGGCCTCCTGTATCTTCTGCGTCTAGTGCTTCTGGACAATATGGCAAGTCAAAAAGACAAGTTCAGGGGTCCCCTTTAACATTCCTTAACAATACATAGTAGGAACTCAGTAAATGCTTTGGGGAATTAATGTGCCTTGTACATGGATTAGACATGTGATTTTATTGACATAAGGATAAACTTCGATAAAGACTTTTCTACCAATATGCAATCCCTTGCACTTAGCAGGTGTTAATTTAACTTAATTGATGAACTGAGTGAATTTCTATGAATATAATTCATTTCTCCCTCACAGTCATAAATATTGTAGTTTCTCATTCCTACCCCTCCAGAATTCAAAAACACAAAATCTGCCAGAGTAAAAAGTCAAGGAGAAAATAGCATAGCAAAAAGGGACAAGGTGGGTTAACACTAGTAAGATGAGTAAGGGATAGAGGTAGAAAAAAAGGGATGGAGCCCTTTAACTATGGTGCAGAGTACTATATACCTTTACCTTTAAAGATATAGAATTGTATTAGAAACCATTCCTGAGAATAGTGTGATGAACTAAAATAAAAAATAAAATTCTGAATAATCATTCTCTCCACCAATATCCTTTGCTATAAGCCAAAGTCTATTACTTAAACATTCTCCAACTTTTTAGATTTGCCATTTTTTGGTAGGGTAAGAGATTCTGTGAAGTGGCTACCTCTACTTGCTTACAACTGAAAAACAACAAAACAGCAATCAAGCAATCGTGTGGAGTTCTGGTCTAGCAGACCCTTAACAGTGGTCTCTCTTAAAGACTTATTGAAAAAACCTAATACATTTTGGGGTGATTTACATTATGGATCAGTCTGCAGAACTTCTATGTAGAGGATATTTCAGATACCCCCACAAAACTATGGAGCACACTGGAATATCACACTTTGTGGAGTTATTTCTAAAGTTCCAAATAACACAATCCTTGGGAGTACCATAAAACGAAAGAAACAAAATTATGGAACCACAACTGAATTTCAACTTTCTTCCTTCTCGTATAATCACTCAAAAACTCTTATACAGCATATATTCCATAAATGATAAATCACAGTTAAAAAAGACTTTCCTAACGATATTGATGAAAATAAGCCTCAATAATAATTTTCATAAAATTTTAATAAGTAATTGCCTATATAAAGTTGGAACGACAAAACTGTAAAGGACATCTTTCAAGAATAATAATAAGTAATGAGAGTTCCACATTCACTATTCTTTGAACTGGAGGTACTAGTTTTCAAGTAAGCTAATGTATAAGACATGCTTTTGGTAAACTCTAAAGCTTAAATGTTCTTCATCATCATGTCTAATACTTAAGAGGAAAAAAAAAAAGACAGCTATGTGGATGACTAGATAAGAGTATTGGATTTAAGAATAAGTTAGACTTTAGTCTGAATATGACCAAAAGACACTTACTCATTAGTCATGTGACTTTGGCCAAGTTACTTAATATCCCTCAACCTCAGTTTCCTTGCCTGTAAAATGGGGGCAATAAAAAAATGAAGGTTATTAAACAACAAAGTTTAAAATTTCTGTGGGCAATTTAGTTTAGATAGAATTTTAAAAAGCAGAGACCTACAGTCCCATCAACTGCCTAAATGGACACTTAAACGTGACATCCTATAGGACATTTCACATTCAGCATGTCAAATGAGGAATTTCCTTTTTCCACATACCTTTCATTCTTCCAAAACTCCACCATCCTTCTAGTCACCCAGGTTAAAGTCTCTGTGTGAGCATCTACTCTTCATTCTCACCTCACATATCCAATCAGTTGCCAAATCCTGTCCTTTCTACATCTACATCTTTTGTATACAATCCCCTTTTCTTCACTCATGTTGCCATCACCCTGGTACAGACTCATAACCTTTAGCCAGGATCAGCAGAAAAGCCTCCTAAATGGTATCCCTTCTTCAAGTCTCCTTAATTCAATCCATTTTCTACACTGCCACTAACATGAATTCCCTAAAGGACAGGCCCATGCCAATCTTCACTTCCTCCCCCTATTCAATAAGGTATACTGTAGAGTTGGGGAACCTGTGGCCTTGGGGTCCTCAAGTGCAGCCCTTGGACTAAATTCAGTCCAAGAGCCACACTTGAAGACCTGGAGGACTGCATGTGGCTGTGATGCTTAATCTACATTTATTCTAGACAAATGACAAACTAAAAAAAAAAAGCCCTGACTTGTAGCAATGGCTGATTTCTGAAGTATAAATGCTCACCCTGAAAATTTAATAATTAGCTCTCAGTAAAATGGTTAGAGCTGGCTCCAGAACAACCCTGTCTGTATTCTTAATGCTTAGCACAGCGTCTAGAACATAGGCAAGAATTAATAAATGCTTGTTTATTGGCTAACCTGGGGTGGAATAGTCTTAGGATGTGGATATAGCGTTTTTTGTATATGAGATGTGTAACATTTGAGTGTTTGTAACTTGTTCAATACCAATATATTTTAGCCACCATTCTTCCCTAACATTATACCAAATATGCTATCACTACAGTGTTTTTCATAATTTTCTATTAGTCAATTTAAACCCATGCTACAATTCTACATGTGATAATAATATATAATTAATCCTACATAACTTTAAATTTCTTCCCTCCTAAAATTATTTTTCTGAATAATTAATACTTAATCTATAGCTTATCAAAAGAATAAAAGGTCATAAATATACTAAGTACTTGGTACAGAATAGGATTAAAAGATTTAGAGTTGGGACCCAGCGATGATCTCATTTTACAGCTGAGGAAATGAAGTGACTTGCCCCAAATCACATAGATCACAACCGTCAGAATTTAAATTCAGTTTTCTTTTTTATGCCAAATCTAACAGCCTTTCCACTGCCTTCTCTAATCCTTATTAAAACACTAAGATCACAAATAAATGACTAAAATTTTAATTAAAAGGCTTACTTCTTTCTTGCCTAGAGTTTTTACCTGAATGAAAGGAAAAATGAGAAGTTATGGAAATAATTTCTGCTATCTATTCCTTTCACAGACAGAAGAGAGTACACTGGAGTCTTCTTATCTACATTTTGCCTGAAGGAGGTGCTGATGAAGAAGTATGGCCCCATGAAGAGATGCAGAGAAACTACTGTTAAAACAATGTTTCTCCCATACAGACAACAGACTCAATTTTACTTCTTTCCCAACACTGTTTCAGTGTTGTAAATCTTAAAGTGCTATATAAATGAGATTTATTACTAACATGAAGCTGATAAAAATGAAAAATATGAAAGGAATCTGTAGTGTATAACACTACTGCCCTAAAAGACACAGACAGAAGTCAAGTAGAGGGTGGGAAAGGGAGTGATAGAATGACATAACTAAGTCTTTTCAACTTAATAAAACCAGGAAAGTTTGGTGGAGGATACAAAGGGTATTATATTTTTAAATTTCAATAAGGTGCTGAGTGTTCCCAATATTAAAATATATCAAAACTCCTGGGAAAAGACCTAAAAGAGAAAAGCATATTTTCAACAACAAAAATAGGTAAGAAATTTTCTGAACAATGAGTCTATTCATTTAAGGGTCCACCAACTACTACTTCATTTATCCCTTGTACCTTTTAAAAGTGCTAAGTAGGAAATGGGAGCCCAGCAGAAAGCATTTATAATATTACTCTTGATAACTTTGTCCACCAGTCTATATTATTCAGCATCTACTAAGTTCTCCTCACCAGTAGAATTCTGAGTATTTGAACATAATATATTCTTGCATCAGGTAAAGCCAAACTATAAGAAACCTCACTATTAAAAATCAATCAACTTAGTTGACTGATGAAACAAATCATTCTAACAATAATCTTCTTCGGTTCGATTTTTTAAAGGTGAGGTAAGTACAAGACCTAGAGCCGCCAGCAGTAAGTTCAAGGTAATTATACCACCTCCTGTGAACCAGTCTCCATCTATATTGCTGTCATTTCCACCAAGGATTTTTTTTGAGTCTCCCAAAATCCAGACCTGTTCATCCTTTAAATTCCTCTATGAAGTTTCAGTCTTTGAAAATAAATCTTGTACTAGACCATGAAGTAGAAACACTTATGATTTCAACATAAAAACTGTCCCTACAATTAATATAATCTGCTTTGAGATTCATGTTCCTCTACCTCTCAGATAAGATTACTCACAAAACTGAGTACAATATTATACTCTAGATGGATTTAGGCTCTGCATATTAACTCCTTCTGCTTTTTTTTAACCACATCTTCAGACAAGGTCTTCACCAGGCTCCAGGAAGCTCATTACTGGGATAACCTCATCATCTTATAAAAATCATCAGTTTTGATACCCCACCTCTTCACTACCCTTGGACTCTCTGATTGGAGGGGGGAGTGAGGATGGATTCCAAACCTTTATTTAAGGAGAGATCCCAGCTCAGATATCTCCTTGTGTTTCTCACCGGGCTGTATTACTTTGGAACTTATCTCCCATCCCCTTTCAGTTTCTGTTTTTGTCTTCCTTCTTAGATTGTAAATTCTTTGAGGAAAGGAACTGCCTTTCTCTTTTCATATTTGTATCTCTAAGCTCTCAGCGCAGTGCCTGACACATAGTAAACACTTCATAAATGTTTACTAACTACTGAATTAATAACTTTTAAAAACATTGTATTCTAAATAGCTTTTGTTGGTTAAGGCAAGGTATGGTACACATAAAGGGAGGGAGACCAGAAGAAAGTTGAAAACATGTCATACATAAATAGAGACTGAAGGAACTGAGGATATTTAGCAAAAGATAAAATGAACACGATAACTGTCTTAAGGACTATCGATGTGAAATGGCTGGATTAGACTGATTTGCTTATGCCTAGAAGGTAGAATTAAGACCAACGGATAATGTCTATCTAGATGAAGATTTCATCTTCATATAAGGAAAAACTTCCTGATATCAGCTGTACAAAAGCAAAATCGGCTGCTTGACTATGTAATGAATTTTCTCTGCATAGCGACAAGTGAAGGCTGGATAGTTAACTACTGGGGATACTGGAGAAAAGAATCCGATTTTAAGTATTAGACTAGATGAATTCTAACAGCTGCTTCCACTTCAAGATTCTGATTCTACAATGACACCAAAAATGGAAAACCGATACAGAAAATTTTATCTTATTTAGTTTGAACAGACAACCAAAGCAATCTAAGCTAATAAATTTATTTTTCATCCCATTTGAAGATAACTAATCAAATGAGATATCTGTATAGCACTCAGAACAGTGCCTGGTACACTGGTAGGTACTGTGGTAAGTGGTAGGTAAATGTTTGTTCCCTTTCCCCCCTAGCTAGAACCTGGATTTTTTTTCCTAGACTAATTTACCAGCTTAGATGTACTAAAATTGGGATGGAACAAAAAAATCTAAACTATTCTTAGTTTTAGTCATTTTCAGGGGGTCTGATGATTTTTATATTATCTGTCCTTGACTTGTTTTCCTGGTAAGTGAGAGATTATACCTTCCATTTTCTTCTGTAATTTCAATTTTTTATTTGGTTTTATTTCTTGATCTGTGATAAGAGTAACTGTTTTCTATCTGTCCCATTCTAATTTTCAGGGAGTTCAATTCCTGGGTAAAGTTTATTACTCTTTGTTCTAAGCTATTAGTCCCCTTTGCCATTCTTTCTCCCCTAGGTGTTTTTTTAAAACAATTTATTTTGTATCCCTTTCTTTTCTTTCAGGTACTTTTGTAGTCCTGCAGATAAGGACATTTTTTTTTTCTCAAACCATTCTCTCAAGTTCTTATTTTTTCATGGTGTTTACCCGTAACTCTAGCTTCAGTTTCTGCACTGGGGATTTGTGCTTAGGTCAGATTATGCTCCCTCCCGTATCCTTCTTTTTGCTTTTTGGAGGGGGGAAGGTAGGGCAATTGGGGTTGAGTGACTTTTTCAAGGTCACAGGGCTGTGTGTGTGTGTGTGTGTGTGTTATGGTGTTTATGTCTGAGGTTAAATTTGAATTCAGGTCCTCCTGACTCCAGGGCCAGTGCTCTATTCACTGCACCACCTAGCCACCAAGAGTAGGGGCCCTACCATCTGAAGGGATTCTTAGGTTTTTGCTCAGTGTCCTAATATCTCAGACTTCAGTGTCTGGGCCTTGGTTTTTTCACTGTCTTCTTGCACATTCCTGTACCTTGAGATGGCTCTATCTCTTGATATGATCCTGACAGATCCCATCTAACAAGGTGTTATTGACTGTGCTGGCAGCAGGCCTCCAATCACTCAGGTACTTTGCTTCCTAAATCCTACCCTGGTCTTTTTTCCTTCTGTGACCCCAGAAGGATGCCTAGGTCCTGTGCTGGATGTACTCGACACTGGTCTGCCCTTAATCTCTTGCAGTGGCTCAAGTGCAGGTTGGCTTGGCCTTGTTTCTGGGATAGGGCTGCTTATAATGCATTTTACATTTCACATATGCTGGTTTGTCTGCCCTCTGAACTTCCAGATGATTCTGGCAGACCTTTTATGTGGCCCTAGATTGGATGGAGAAGCTTACACCTGTTATTCTTAGGATTTCTTAATTATTGTTCCTTCTAGAGCACTTTACCGTGATAGCTTTACTATGGAGTATATGGGGGATCTAAGCTCCTCTAGGTCCTAATACAATATAATCTTCTTACAACACCATATTTTGGTTTTAAATTTTCATTAAGAAAAAGTTAGTTTTTCTTTTGTCAAGTTTTTACTTCTAAAATGGGAAATTATTTTCAGTGGTTCAAAGAAAAACAGCTCCATAACTCTGACTGAAGAATAACAATAACAAACAGACTACTTAAATATAGAAGGCTTAAGGTGATGGTAGGGAATGAGGCTGGATTGTGTTTAGCACCATATAATAAAATTTTAGAATATCTTCCCATAAGCTTGAGAAGTAGTAACATATTAAATTTAATGGTACATTATAAAGTTCATTCTGTTACTATCTGGAAATAGAAACCACATTAAAAATAACTGTCATACAACATATTGCAAATTCTTTTGTATTGTTTTTTGAGCAGACAATAAAAAAGGATAAGAGTACAACACCAAAGATAGATAAAGATTAAAAACAGGAAAAAAAAAACCAACCCCTTATACTATACCAGGATATATGAATTTACCAATATTTCCCTAACATTAAAAAAGGTACAATTTATATTAACTTAAGCACTTTGTATACATATTCACCCATAAGAATCCATAAGTCATTCATCCATCAATTCTTTGAAGATTCATTAAGTGAAAGGCATGTGGTAGGTATTTAAGGGATAAAAATATAAGGTACCAATTTAAGGACTTTTTAGTCTAGGTAGAGGAGATAACACACAAAAACACTAAGTTGTAAACAATTCAAGGCAGTAGTAGTACTAAGTGGCACAAATAGATGATAAAAATCAATTTTAGAACCAAGAACATCAAAATATGAATTTAAAAGCTACCTGTTCAAGTACAAGAGTATTGGTACCTCTCTTTGACACTTCAGTCTGCTTAGTGTAATAATTTCTGCTCAAGAACACTAGAGAGAAGGTATGATTGTGGTAGCACTTTTCAAAATAGGACAAGATGGGGTGGGATCAAGGTACATGTAGAGGTAGTTTTGAGTATACCAAAAGGCTCTGTTCTGGGCCCTATTCTAGATGTATATATCTAGCCCTAGTTTCCTGAGCTGCACAAAATAGGAGGTGGCAATAATCCAGAGTTAGGTATTAGCAGGATGTGAGCATTAACAGAATAGAATTTGGTGACTGAAGGACAATGCAGAGCGGAAATGGTTAGCTAGAGATTGATATTGGGAAAGGGAAGACAGTGAGGTTGGAGTAGGGATGATGACTTGGAAGTCTTATTCCCTAACTAGATATAAGCTTCTTAAGGACAAGACTTCTGCCTTATTTATCTTCATATCCTTTTCACTATAAAGTGTGAAGTACTTAAAAATATTCATTGAATGAAAAATCACCCTGACAGACTTTATATTAACTGTGCAAAAAGGGTCACAAAACATAGGTGGGTATTTTCTGGTTGAGGTAAGCAAAACACATTTAAAAAAAAATGATTTTAGAGGAATCAGGGTTAAATTATTAATGACTGTGACTAGCTCTTCCCAAAAGATCCTGAAGTTTTCTAAAACTTTTATTTTTCTATTGCTTTATTGGGCAGAAATGATCATTTAATGCAAGAACAAAAATAATGATTTACTTAATAGTTTATTCTAAGTATGAGATTATATAGAGAAATATAATAGAAAAAACCCAGAATTTGGAGTCAGAAGACCTGGATTAGAACCCTCATTGCCTGTGTGACCCTGGATATGTCACTACACTTACATTGAGCTTCAATTCACTCATCTGTAAAATGAGAAGGATTAGATCTGAGGACCTTTAATGTCACTTCTGGCTCTAAATCCATGATACAGCAATCTAAAAACCTTATATTTATAATCACTGAGTACTTGAATGCACTTTCCAATTAACTGTTTCCCTGTTCTTTGAAATCCTCAAAATAGTAGTTTTTTTATATTTCACAGAACTACACATTTTTTAGAGCTGAAAGGGACTAAAGATGTCATCTAGGCTAACACCTAGGGGAAGAAAAAAACCTGATTCCTGGAGAGATTAATTTTATTTTTAAAACACTTGTCATTTCTCATGGATATCCGAGGCTTTGTGAGTTAAGGTTTTAGGAAAGTTTTAATTTTTCCCTTTCTCTACGATTGCTGTGTCAGCGAAAATTAGAGACAGCTTTAACTTTATATTTTTATAAAAGCCCTTTAAATGGGTTAAATTTAACCAGAAATTCTCTAAACTAGACTATACCATCATTATCCAACCATACCAGTTTAACTAGGAAGTTTCTAGATATGACCAACATTTCTGGGTGCCAAAATTATCGATTTTGGAATGGTCACAAAGAAATGTTGAAGCAAAACATGAAGTCCTATTTCTCCTGCAAAAGCTGAAATAATCAAAAACAACTACATATTCAACCTTTATTTAAAAAGTTTTCAAGAGTTAGCTATGAAAATTGAAATCTTCACATAATTACCAACATTATTACCATTGCCAAATAAATGAATTTAACTGGAAGTAAATTATATAAATTTAGTCTACTAGCTTTCTTACTTCAGCCGACCTACATTCAGAATATGATTCATCCTTATTAGAAAATGTACATAACAGAACATATTTCTAAGAGACTTCTGCCCCCAGTGAGAAAAACTCACCAGCTGTACAGAGTTGGCCAATCTGTTTGAAGGTATTTTAGTGTCCGGCACTCTTAAAAGTATATCACCGCCTTTTGTGTTTCAGAATAATTTCATAGTTCAGGGAGAAAAAAACCCTAACTCTATCTACAAAGTAATTACAAAGCTTTTTAGAAAGGAAAATATATAAAATTCCATATATTAAGATGTTCAGTATTGCATTCTGTAATAATAATAACAAATCTTGGTTACTGTTCAACTTTGACCTATTTCTGTTAACGAAAATCCAATTCTATGAAAGTTACTTCTGTAAATAACTTTCAAGAACATTATATTTAAATGAAATTAGTTTTATAATCTGAATGATTTCATAACTATTTACTATTTAACATACTTAAAATAATTTGTTTTGAGATACTTAAAACACTCAACTTACATACCCTTATCTGAGTTCACTTTTGTTTAAAAATTACCTTGCGTGCTATTGGTTCCTGACCCTCCATCAATGTGTACCAGCTGACAAGTTTATTCCAGCCTTCAGTTGGCAATAGGATATAATCCAATTCATCAATAAGATGTTCCTTAAGAGACTGAGCATCACCATCTGTGAGAGAAAAGTTACTCTTTAATACATAAAAGATGTGACAGTAGTCATTTCAATATTTTTAGAATATACATTTCAAAATATAAATACAATCTTATTCTCTGTTTATATTTCTGATATAGTAGTTTTAAATACAATAAATTTCCAAATGCATACAAAAAATGGCACATATGAAACTAGATATTAACTAGAAAATTATGAAATCTAAATGAGGACGGTTAGCTGAATTAATGTTTTAAGAATTAACTGCTTAAAAATACATAAAAATTTATTCTAAACTATTAAAAGGAAATTTTATTACATACATAAATATATACAATATACATATGTGTGTATGTATGTATGTATTCAGCAGGCAAAAAACATGATTTCTGTAAACAAATTAAAGATGGATAGCCCATATTCAATCTTCACCATTTGACAGTTGCAAATGGCCCTCCCATGACCTAGATCCCTCCTTCAAGGTCTGAGGTTAAGGTGTTAATTATAATAATGACATAGTTAAAATACTTTATATACATTATCAGATTTAAATTCCACTCTCAAACTTCCTGTTGGAATGGAATTTCAAAGGTGGACCATCCCAGGAATATAATGCTAAATTAAGTAGCTATAACTGGAAATGCTTATTTTATTTCAAGTTCAGAATAAAATAAATTTAAAAAAAAAAGTAGTTGTGGTAATACTAAATTCTGACTATTCCAAGAGGTAACAAAGAGTTCCTATTAAGAAGAATACTTTCAAGGTGATCTGGTCACATCCCATGCATAGTTATATTTTTGTTTCAATAAGGTTTCTTTTAAAAGATACAGTATTTAGTAAATTCACAAATTTTGAAGAAAAAAACACAGTGCTAATGTAATTATATTATATTAGCCTTTTGCTGGAAATCAATTGGTTCTATACTTCTGTATTTAAAATTCAAGTTCAAATAACGTTCCAAAACACAGTTACCTAATATGATGAGAACTCTAGGATCTAGCAGCCCAAGAAAAAACAGAGGACTCTAATATTTTTTGGCTAAAAAGCTAACAGTCTAAATCAACGAACACAGTACTTAAAAAGTAGGGCCAAAGAATAATAATTATAATACAATTTGCTACCATGTAAAATTACACTACCATGCAAACAGAATTTGCTCCCATAATTAAAATGTGCTGCCATGCAAATAAATAAAATAAAGGTCTTTCTGGATTTTAAAAAATATCCTACTAGTTGTATTCAGGTTTTCCATCACATTAATGTACCACAAGTTATTCCTCTGCTATTGGCCATTTACTTCTCTCTATATTTTTATAATTATAAAATAAAACTGTAATAAAAGTCTTCTGAATACATAACTACTTTCCTTCTTTTTGATAATACCCTCAGGAAAATTTTCTAACAATGAAATTAACATATTTGTAGGTATGATGATTTTTGTAATTCTTAATGTGTATTGCCAGAATGTTATCAAAAAGTTGCCATTCGTTTGCACATTCTACCAGCAATTAATGAGTTGACCTGTTTTGCTGAAACTTCACTGCTTTTAATTATTTTTGCCAATTTTAGGGGTATGAGGTGGAACTGCCAACACTGCTTTATTCTGAATCTCTCCTGATGATCAGTCAGATTTGGCATGTTCTTAGATGATTATTAATGATTTGTTTTCTTCTTTTGAAAATCTTCTGCCTGTATCCTTTCAATTATTTATCCACTGTAGGACTTGCTTTTGCAAAATCTAAATATGTCCTTATGTATTTAGATACCCTTTTTACCCTGTCATTGTCACTGCTAAACAGTTTATTAAGAATTTACATTATGAATGAATTACATTTTTTTAAACTACATAATCCTTTTTTTCCATGAAGGAAAGGCATACAAGAAAGAAACCTAGAAATATAAAGTTTTTTTGTGACATTTCCTGTGTTCCAGATGGCCAAGTACCCCAACAATGAATGGAAACCAGTAGAAGTATTTCTATTTTAAGTGTAACAGAATCACATGTAGTTGTCAACATCAAGACCCCTCAAAACAGATGATCAACTCAGTGATCTCCTCATTTCTCAGCTGGCTGCACTCCTCTGAGGCTTCTCAAAAGAAGCCACCATGTCCAAAGCAGCTTAAGATCTGGGAAACCTCCTCACCTTTCCAGATCCCACGGGTCTGAGTGCTTTCCATCATCACCATCCCCAGTTGGGCTTACAGGGTGGAGCCCCGAGCTCACTCATTTAAGGAGGGAGCTCAGTTCAGAACACTGCCTCATTTCTCACCTGGCTATACTGCTCTGGACCTTCCTGGACTTTTTCAAGGGCCACAGGTACCTTCCCCTTCTCACTTCCTTTTGTGGGTTGTCTACTCTCATTGAATTGTAAGCTTCTTGAGAGCAGGGACTGTCTTTTTTTTCATATTTATATCCCCAGTGATTTAGCACAGAGCCTGGCACATAGTAAATGCTCCATAAATGTTCACTAAGTGATTCATCTGTTTGTAAAACACCTGCTAGTTGACTCATATGCTCTTTTTTCTCCTCCCTCACAAAAGTGCTATCAAGAGGTAGGCATTAGAAATGTGGGCACCATGGGAGGAAGAAGTATAGAAGATCAAGACCACAAATACTGACTCCCCCCCCCAAATGTCACCTGTCTAGAAGCAAAAGAGATGAGGAGCAGTATGGTTACACTCATCCTAAAGTGGAAATTTTTTTTTTTTTTGCTTTTTGGGGGGCAATTGGGGTTAAGTGACTTGCCCAAAGTCACACATCTAGTAAGTGTATCAAATGTCTGAGGCCAGATTTGAACTCAGGTCCCCCTGACTGCAGGGCCAGTGCTCTATTCACTGTGCCACTTAGCCGCCCTGAAAAAAAATTTTTTTAAGCTATTTCCCATTTAATATTTAAAACAGAGAAAACAACAAAAAATCCCATTTTACACAACTACTTACTTCATTTAATTTAGGAAATATTCATGCCCTAAAGCAACAAAATAAGTTACTCCAAATTTATAAATAGGTTTGAAGGGAGAAAAATAAGGCAGGATTAATTTTAGCCCATAATACTCAAATGACTACTTCATAAATTACATATCCTTATGACATATGAATTCTACATTATATGCCCATAAAACAGTTTCCAACGCACTATATTCTAAAAGGTGTCAGTTTGCAACTTGGAATTCATTTCCCCATAGAAATAATGTCATAAAAATGGTGGTCAGGTGGCTTACAGTATCGTATAAATGTCCACTTTAAACCCTTAATGTATCTGAAGCACGCTAAGAATATTAGAGAATATTCTAACTACAGTATGTAACAATGTCTCTATAGGAAGAAACATTCAGAGATTCAATATGGCATATAAAAACCTAACCTCCTCTTACAGTGGAGGATCAGGGATTTCTCATCAAAGGGTCTCTAGTCCAGCTAGATAATGGGGAGGAAGATGGCCCTCAAGCAACTTGTGATAGCTACCATTGGCTGGGAAATGGCTGGGCAAAGCTGTTCGAGAGGCAGGGGAAAGCATGAGTACATAGAAGATTGCAGGGAGGAGATGGCTGGAGCTTATGCTGGTATTATTCTCAGGAATAAAACTTGTTGGTTTTAGCTGCTTCCCTGGTCATCTTTTTCTCCTTTCTTCTGCTGACCTCAAGTACTGGCCTAAGGCTTTCCTTTACACTACCTTCCCACTTACTGAGAAGGGGGAAAAGGGAATAAGTGAGCATTTATATGCTTCTGAATCACTATAAATAAGCATTTATTTATCTGATAAATGCCGTTATTGCTATTATTATTTAACACCTATTATGTACCAGGTGCTGCACAAAACACTTTACAAATATTATTTCAGTGATCCTCACATCAACCCTGCAAAGTGGATGCTATTATTATCACCCTCATTTTACAGTTGAGGAAACTGAGGCAAACAGGTTTTAAATGACTTACCAAGGATGGACAACACTGGTCGTGTCTGAGGATGAGCTGGACTTAGTACAGCAGATAGGGGACTGGAGCAGGAGTCAGGAAGACTTAGGTTTAAATTCTGCTATGATATTTATTAGCTGCGTGACCACGGGCAAGTCACAACATCAGAGTCTCAGTTTCTTCCTCTGTAAAATGAGGGCAATTATATCTATGGTTCCTACCTCTTGGGGTTATGAGGCTCAAACAAGATAAAGTTTATAGTCCTTTAAGAACTCTAATGTGGCAAGTAAATTTTGTTTCAGACCATGGCTTCTCTCTTTCTAAGCATTTAAAAAAAAAAACAGTCTCAAAGCTTTCACCAGATCCCTAAATTAAGCAGCCAGACATTTAAAAATGCCCACTACTAAATTGTTCTTTTTTGTCTTTTTCACATAGACCGTCGAGGAGAAGCCACAGAAGGCATAGGGGGCTCTCTGGGTGTGGTTTCTCCTGACTCTCTGTCCATGAAGTAGGAAGCAATGATGCATTTGGAATTATTATCTCTCCAACTCTTAGCTCAATTTTCTGGTGCCCTGTCACCCCAAGTCACCCACTGTCTCCTTTGGGTGTGCCATTTTCAAACACAGTTTATCTTGATACATGCTGATTCCCCTGTTAGAATGTAAACTCATGGAGGGCAGGGATTGTTTTTCTTTTGTCTTTGCTTAGGACAACACCAGGTGCACACAAAAGCATTTAAGAATTCCTTACTGATAAATAATCTAAGCAAATCATTCAACCTCCCTGAACTGATTCAGCTCTCTTCATCTGTAAAATGAGGGTAATAACTTATTATATTCTTCCTCATGAAGACGTTAAAAAGAAATCATCTTTTAAAGTTTTTTAATGCTACAGAAATGTGAATTTTTAATTATGCAAATGACTAAAATTCATCACATTTCAGGAAAAATAAACAAACTTAGGCTGTCCTCAACAGTGCACCCCAGAAGCTAGGATGAGGGTCTGAGATAAAAAGATGTAGGGAGCAGAGGGGTAAGAATACCATAGTGGGGCTTAGGATGAGGGTGTGGAGGAGGGAGAACAGCTAATGGAAGCACAAGTTCACACGATAGGGACAAAAGAGGACTAACAGGCGAGTCACACAGGATTACACTGTCTTTTTTCAACACATATCTAACCCTTGAATGGAACTGGCCCTGGTATAGTAGATGTGAGGAAAAGGTGAGGGCTGGTATCCTAGGTTAGGAGGAAAGAGAGGTAACCCTAAGCTCTCAGCTCCAAGGGAAAGAATTCCTGTAGCCAAAGGGCTGAGATGGTGGTATTTTTATGTGAGGGACACATATAAGTCAGGTATACTTAAACTGGGAACTCAAAATAAGCTCTTATCTTTTCAAAATTTATATTTTCTACATTTTTTCAATATTAATAAAGTTAAATACTTATATTCTTTCAAAATGAGATATTAACTTGATCATAAATGAACAAAAATAATCAGTGATGCAGAATACTTTGGCATATCAGGTCAATATATGAAATCTATAATGTAAATAAATGTCTAATTCATTAATTCATTTAACATACTGACAACCTTACTTAAGGAAGACAATAATAAATAACCTTTAAGGAGTCCAGAATTATCAATGGGACCAGGGTACACATTTTGATCTCCCATCTGGTATTTGTCCCAACTGTCAAACCCAACATATTTTTTCCACTGTTTGAACCAACGACTATCCACTAAATACCTAGAAAAGAAAAGAAAAGAAAAAAAATGTTAAAGAAAACCAATTTAAAACAAAAAATCATTCTCCTGGAAATATAGGAGCACTCAAAAAACATCCCCCCACCCTTTCCTTCATAAATTCTTAACAATCTCAAAGGACTACTGAAAATTATGGTGAAGCACCAAGTTATTAGGAGGAGAAAAGCACTATCTAAGCATAAAGTATTATTACTGAAAGACTCCAAATGACTACTATTTAGAGGGAGAAGGACTGAGTCATAATTCTTTTGTAACCCTCCCCAGTAGCATCTAGTGCAGTGTTAACAATATAGCAGGTATTCCATAAAGAGCTGCTGAAATCCATTAATCAACATAAGTAATAATTTGAACATGGCTGGTGGTTATTTTGTTGTTTTGGCAAACAGTAAATTCCCCCTACCAAAACCTACTCTACAACTTAGTCTCCGACAGTCACCTGGGGCACAGGGTTATTGACCCAATTGTTACGCAGCCAGTATGAGTCAAAGGGCAATACTAGAAAACAGGTCTTCCTCACTTTAAAGCTGGCACTCTATTCACTGCTCCAAGCAGTAAATTATGATAACCAAATATTGAATACATTTCTAAAAAATGCCTGATCATGTTTAAAGGCAAATCGTGACTAAAAAAAAAAGACATGAAGCAACAAAAAAATTTATTAACAGAATATATTTTGTAAATTATCTTAAACTTAAGAGAAATCGGTGTCATTTCTTTGCCTGTAATAAAGCCCCAATGGAATAATCTAGTTTTGCCTCAGACATTCATACTTTGTCTTAGCAGTATTTTATCTATATTTGACTTGGAAATGTCATGTCTGACTCTTTGTAACCCCATTTTAGAGTTTTCTTGCCAAAGATACTGGAATGGTTTATTATTTTGTTCTCAAGCTCATTTTACTGATAAGGGAACTAAGGTCAACAGGATTAAGAGACTTGCCCAGGGTCACACGGCTAAGTATCTGAGACCAGATTTGAACTCATAAAAACGAATCTCCTGATTCCATGCCCAGTGATCTATCCCCTACACCACCTAGCTACTGAGGTGGTAACATGTTTTTATAAAGATACTCAAGTTTCATCACTTACCCTGTTGTTATTCTAGAAATGTGATGGGCAGCTTGGTGCTGCAGCAGAAAGAGTGCTAGAGGTCTGGAGTCAAGCAGATTCATCTTTATGAGTTCAAACTGGGCCTCAGACACTTACTGCCCATCTGATCTTGGGCAAGTCGCTTAACCCTGTTGACCTCAGTTTCCTCTGTAAAAAGAGCTGAAGGAAGAAATGGCAAACTACTCCAGTATCTTTGCCAAGAAAACCCTAAATAGGATAATGAAGAGTTGAACATGACGGAAGAAAAATAATAGAATTGTAGCTATTCATGTTTCAAACAAGAGACAGAAGTCGCAGTCTGTACCTAGAATAAAATTATATACAGTTCTATTAACTATACCTAAAGAAAAATTTGAGAGCTGGAGAAAAAGGACTGAAAGAGGTAAATAAAATGATCAAGTAGCTTCTTTCTCAACATGGAGAGGGATATATAATAAAAACCCTTAAGGAATCATCCATTTGGAAAGATGAAGGCAGAGACAGGACTGGAATGAACTCAGATAAGTTCAAGTATATTAGAGAGTACACCTTAAAACTTAGAAGAAATCCACATCCAGAGAAAGAACTATGGAGTCTGAATGCAGAATGAAGCTATTTTCATTTTGTTTTTTTCTTTCCTTCTCACGGTTTTTCCTGTTCGTCATAATTCTTCTATGCAATAGGAATGTATGTGTAGAGCCTATATCTGATGCATACTGTCTTGGGGAGGGAGGGGGGAAAGAAGGGGAGAAAATTTAAAACTTATGGAAGTGAATGTTGAAAACTAAAAATAAATAAGCTAATGAAAAAAAAATAAAAAATAAACTTAGAAAGAATAATTTTCCACAGCAGGTAAAATACTTATGTAACATGTTACCCTAAGAATTAGTGCAAGAAAATATAAATAACTTTAAATGATAAATGAATGCATGCATGGTAAATCCCTAATGGGCATAAAGAATGTTTTAAGGGTTATTTTCCTAATCCTTAATAACTGTTGTCAGGCAAGGGATAAAAGCACACTCTCATAATGTGTCCTTTGACATTACTTATAAAAACAAAACACAGGGCTTGTCTGTTCCAATATAACAACTTTTCCTCTATAGGAATAAAGGGCACAGGTGAAAAGAGGATATACTTGTTATTCAAAGATTGAATATGTTCAAATAACTGCAAGTTTAACTATAAAATATCAGTTATTTAAAGACTGGGTGAAAACTAAGAAACACAAGTTGTCACCATACTGGTGCACATGATAAGAAAATGTACCACAGTATCACAAGTCTATTTTCAGCTTTACAATAATGGAAGAAGGAGGAAATGACAAATTTATCTACAACAATCCCCACCCCCCAACTTTTAATAGGTGTAAACAGACTAGTATCCAGAAACTAAAACCACAAGAATCTGTTCAGAACACCTGTGAATGCTGCAAACTAATATCCAAAACAACAACCTTGAGCTACAGCTGAACACTAAGATCTGAATAGCCCAAGAGAACCTTAACTAAGCTCAGTGCTGCTCTGATGTTCATTCAAAGTACTCTTTTCACTCTGCTCTGTCTTCATCTCACACATCTAATCATTTCTTTAGTCCTGCGGCTTCTCCCTCCATCAACATCTCTTCCATCTATCCGTCCTCTTCTTTCTTTCTTTTTAAGCAATCGGGGTTAAGTGACTTGCTCAAGGTCACAGGCCGGTTATTTTGTGTGGCTGCCGAGTATCTGAGTCCGGACCGATCCCGGGTCTTCCAATGCCAGGGCCGTGCTCTTACTCACTGTGCCACCTGGCTGCCCCTTATCTGTCCCCTTTTCTATTTCTACACTTATCTCTTCTTACCTAAACTATAATAAAAGCTGCTTAAACTACTCTTCCTGCTCCAATCTGCCCCCTCTCCAATACAGACCACTGCTATACTCTTCTTTATAACTGACTGTTCTGATGGCATCTTTCCAAACTAAAAATCTTCTGAATTTTTGCCTACTGAATAAATTATAAATTCCTAACCCAGTAGGTTAGCATTCAAGTAACATTCAAGACTCTCCACAAGATGGTTTCAATATACCTTTCCCAGCTATTTCTCCTATTCCCCTTCATGTTCTTTACCTTCTAGCCAAAGTAGACTATACTTTCTCCCCCATTCTTGTCTTGCCTTCACCATTTCTATGTTCTTTGCTCATGTCCCTACCAACACTCAGGTGGAATGGACTCTCCCCTACATCCATCCCTATTTATTATAACACATCCCCACTGAAATCTATTGAAAAGAGAGATGTATGGTAGGATCTATGCTTCAATTTGACAGATGAATGGAGGGGGGACTGGGGTGGGGAAAGACTTGAGGAAGAAGGACTAACCAGCATTCAATTACAACAGTCTAGGGGGGAAATGAAGGCTTGCATCAGGGTGGTTGCAATGTAAGAGAAAAGAAAGAGGCATATGAGTGATGTTACAAAAATAAAATCAACAGGACTTGGCAACAGACTGGATAAGAGTGATAAACTGAGGATGACACTTGGGTTGTATGCCTGGGTGACTGAGATGACTGTGGTCAGTAATAGAGAAGCTAAGAATGGGGAAAGTTTTGGAGGAAAAATGAATTCAGTTTTGGACATACTAAGTCTAAGATGTCCTATGGGATTACTCATGAGATATTCAATTGGCAGTTAGGGTTGGATAAGAAAATCTGAGAATCATCAGCAAAGAAATGATAACTGAAACCGCAGGAGCTGATAAGATCATCAAGTGAAGCAGTATGGAGAGAGAAGAGTACCTAGGACAGAACCCTAGGAGGCACACACCTTTAGTGAACATCACCTGGATGAAGATCCAGCGAAAGAGAATGAGAAGTGGTCAGACAGATAAAAGGAGAACCAAGACACGGTAGTGATGGAAACTGAAAGAGAAGTTGAATAAGTGTCAAAAGTCACAGAGATCAAGAAGGATGAGGAGTGAGAAAAAGCCATTAGGTTGGCAAATTAAGAGATCATTAGTAACTTTGAAAAGAACAGTTTTGGTTGAATGATGAGGTTGGAAGCCAAACTACAGAAAGTTAAACAGAGAAAACCTAACCTAACCTTTCAGGGGAAAGGAAGCAGAAGCACTGATTATAGACAGCCTTCTCAAGTAGTTTAGTCACAAAAGAAAAGAAATATAGGATGATAGCTAGGAAGGATGAGTGAATCAGGTAAGGGTTCTTGGAGAATGAGGAAGGGGAAGCATGGGAATATTTAGGGGCAGAAGGGAAGTCAGTCAACAGACAAGGAGAGATTGAAGTAAAAGGGAGGAGGAAATCTGCTGGAGAAGATGGCATGAAAGATTACTTGTACACTTAGAGGAGCTTGCCTCAGTAAGGAGAAAGGCTAACTCTTCGTTTGAGATAGGAGTAAAAGAGGAGATATCTGGCAGAAGGCATCTGGATAAGATAAGATGAGGAAGAAGAAGGACTCTCATCAAATGGCCTCAATTTTTTTCAGTAAAATATGAAGCAAGGTTCTCAGCTGAGAAGCGCTGGCAAAGATAGCCATGGAAGGTTTGAAAAAGGATGAAAAGTTTTAGAAGAATTATTGTGTTAAGTGGAATGTTAGTTAATTGGGATGTAAAAGGATTATCTTGCCACAGTGAAGCCCATTTGAGGCTAACATAAATTTGTAGTGGACCAATTCTGTCCAGTTTTGTGATTTTCTCCAGCTTGTTTTAGCAGGATGTAAGGTGGAGCAATGTCAGCAGTTGGTGGGAGAGATCCAAAGCGGAAGCTTGGCAGGACAAGACTGTTGTTCAGTCGTTTTTCAGTTCTGTCTAAATCTTCATGGCTTTATTTAGTTTTTTGGGTTTGTTTGTTTTTTGGGGGGAAGACAGTGGTTTGCCATTTCCTTTTCCAGTTCATTTTACATATAGGAAAACCGAGGCAAACAGGGTTAAGTGACTTGCCCAGGGTCACATAGCTAGTTAGTGTCAGAGGCCAGATTTGAACTCATGAAGGTGAGTCTTCCTGACTCCAGGCCTGGCACTCTGTTGTGCTCTGTTATGTTACCTAGCTGCCCAGGGCAAGATTTGGGATATGATAAATGGTCAAGGGACTCAAGAGGACAGTGTGGAGAGTCACCAAGGGGTCAATATATGGAAGAGTAGTGATAGATTAGGAAAGAACCGAGAGGTCAAGTGATTAAAGGTCACGGTGAAGACTGAGCTCAGAGTCTGGAGTGGCAACGCAGAGCAACAATAGACTGTGATCAGATAAAGGCATTTCAGAGTTTCTGAACATGGAAGAGGGGCATTTGCAGGTAGGTGATGATAAGACAAGAGTATTTTTGTATGTAAGTGAGGTTGAGTGGAAGAGTGTGGCATATGACATGAATAAATTAAGGAACTGTGTGTGAGGTAAGGGTGGTTGAAACATGTATGTTGAATAAGGGCAGAAGTTGTGAGCCAGCACTGAACTCACTGAACTCAAAGGGAAGTTGCCTCAAGGCTAGAAGATAATAGGTACATGAAGGGGAGTAGTATAAATTAAGGCTAGAAATGCATAACTAAGGAGTGTGGATTTCATCCAGTAAGCAAGGAAGAACCCACTGAAGGTTTTTGAAACATTTAGTCAGAGAAAATATAGAAAAGAAAGTGATGATTACAAAGGGTCAGCAAGGTTTTATAAAGGGCAGGTTATGGCAAACTTACCTGTTTTACTTTTTAAACAATTATTTAAGTAGATAATGCAGGAGAAAGCTGTTGAATGATTTTGGCAAAGCATCTAATAAACTATTTCACACTATTCTTGCAGAAAAGATGGTGAGCAGTAGAATGGATAATAATACAACCAGAGGGATTTGGATCTGTTTGAATACATGGATTCAAAAAGAGGTCATTAATGGTTCAAAGGCATCTTGGCAGGAAGTCTCCATGGCTCTGTTATTTATTGTTTTAATTTTTAAAAATTCTATTTTATTATTATGGACTTGACAATGATTATGAACATTTTCTTACGTAACTGTAAAGGGGATGTCCCAGTGGGCCTTAAGAAAGTTCTCTGAGGTTAAAAGGCAAGATACTTTTCAAGGGTAAAGGGGAAGACCTTCAAATAGAAAACAGAAATTTTCACCCTAAAAAAGGTGAAAGCTTTTTAACACCTTAACTGCAGATGAAGATGCCTCAGCAAGGCAATAAAGGCATAGAATATATTCATACTTTTGTTTGTAGTCATTCATCTACATATTCTCAAATATGAGTATGAGAGGTGAAAATTACTGGAATGAAAGGAATAATCTTAAGGCAGAAGTTCTTAGTCTTGGGTCCCTAAACCAATAAACCAGGGGCTTCATAAACATGGACAGGAAAAAAAAATTATCTTAGTTTTCACTAACTTGTAACTAAAGTTTATAATTTCCTTCAATTATGAATTTAAAAAACAAACATACTCTGTGCAGTCCATAGGCTTTATCAGACTGCCAAAGGGATCCATGTCATAAAAACATTAAGATATCCCTTGACCTAAGGCAACATGGAAGGACGCATAGAGGTAAGAGACTATTGGGCCAGGAAGAATCTGTTGGTAGGGGAGACATGTCTTCTCTCATCTCCTGTGCAGACAAATAGCCTCAGAGTTGAGTCTCTAAGGCAATTAGAGGGAAGAAGCTCCTGTCCATCTTAGGCTAAGGGCTTTGGCTTAGCAAAAACAGCCCTGTAGCACTCCAGCCAGAAAGACTATGAGTATGGTAACACTCTAGTTAAAGAAAGCACAATACTCCCCAACTTTTCCAATGATCAAAGGTGAAAAAGACTGCAGCTGCTCATCAAAGATGAAGCCCAGGACAGTAGTGCATTGTCCAGTCCAACATAAATGCTACATCTGGAGATGGGCCCAGTGGATGAGCAACTAGTCTAGTCCAAGTCTCACAGAAGCTACCCAACGACAGAACGATTTACCCAGCTCCATCTGGTAGCCATTTACCCAGGGAGTACCTGGTCCAGTTTGGTAGCAGTACAGTAGCTTTCCCCGTAGGTTTAATTCAGACAATTCTTCAGTCTCCTTCATTCATTATCTCAACTCTATGCAGAATCCTTTCCCTTTCTAGGTAATCAGGTTCCACACACTTGTGAGAACACTTGGAGTTGATTCAGCAGAGTGAAGCTATCCATCATGATCAAGCATAAGGGCGCTCTTGGAGCTCCTCCTGGTTGCTCAGGCAATGAAGAAGCAACGTCAACATGCCACTGGGCAGTGCATGCTACACAAGGCAGCAGACAGAAAAGTAAGATCCGGAAGGTGCAGTTGGCTGCTGTGTCAGAAAATAGGTTCTTTTAAATATGAGTCTGAGGTAGCCCTGTCCATCAGATAATTGTGGGTGTGGGCTTTGAAGAGAGGGCAGCACAGCAGAGAGGCATTTGGGAGTTATCAGTGGAGACAGAGGCGGCAGCTGAAGCCTGGGAGTGAAGCAGAAGGAGTCAAGCACAGACTTCTGAAGAGGATAAGAAGCCAGCTAAGGAGGATACTGAGTCTAAAACTGAGCAGACAAAGTTGCAGAGGTCATAAGAGAGGAGGCCTGGGAAAAGATCACTGGTTTTGACAATCAGAAGGTCCCTGGGTCATTTTAGAGCAGATTAAATATACAATATTAAACTGGCAAAAACAAAATAGACTGAGGAGAGAGAAAAGTAAAGAAGTACAGATATACAGCGTAGATAGCTTTTTCAAAAAGCTGACATCTGAAAAAGAAAAGAGGTATGAGATAGTAGCTGGAGGGATTCAAATTGTCTAGAAGGTTTTTTAAGATTGGGAAGATTTGAATATGTCTTGTGGCAATCAGTCAGTCAATAAACATTTCAAAGCACACACCAAGTGCAAGGCCAGGGGCTTTCATTGTATTTTAGGTAAGATAATATGTAATGTAGCAGAAAAATGTTTCAATCTGCAGTCTGAGTTCATCAACTCTCTCTCTCTGGATGTGGACTGCATGTCTTTTGGAATTATTGTACTGGTCAGTTATACTGTGGTGTCCAGAAAGGAAAAGGGAAGATAATGGGAAGACCAGGGCAGAGAAGAACAGAGCTAGTACTTTCTTCATTCTGCATACTGTCTTTCTTAATGTAGCTTAAGACAGGAAAAGTTTGTTTGGTTGCCATGTAACAAGCACACAAAAGCTTCCAGATCTTTACGATCTCTCTAAAATAATTCAGGATATTATACCCCTTTCCCTTTCTTGGTAAGATCTTACTGAATAACACACACACACACACGCACATATATACACATACACACACATGGGTGTACACATACACACATATGTGTATTTCTAAAGAACTGTTAAACCTCTAAGAGAATGGAAGTTTACTGTGCTTCTAAAAAAAAGGGGGGGGGAAACAGAGTAAGTCCCTACACTCAAGTGGTTTACACACACACACAATGATTTGTTTATAGAGAGATGCAAAATATATACAGAATAGATATATTTGGTTTTTGTTTTGTTTTTGGTAGAGGGAAGGCTCTAGTAACTGAGAGGAGGCGAATCAGAAAACACCTCATGCAGAAGGTACCATCTGAGGATAATGTTGAAGGAAACTAGGGATTCTAAAAGTGGAAAATAAGGTGAAAATACATTCCAGGCATGAGGGAATTAGCACAAAGGCATGGAAGTAGGAGATGGAGTGTCAGTAAAAAGAACTATTTAGTTGGACCAAGGAACATTAGAAGGGGAATTATGTGCTGAAAAGGTAAGAAAAGTCAGGTTGTGAAGAACTTTGAATGCTCAAGAGATGAGTTGAAATGTGATTCTAGAGAGGTAACGGAGACAGCAGAACAAATGCTTCGTGTAAAACACAGCTGCATAGAGGATAAATTAGAGTGTAGAGATACCTCACCAGCAGTATTCCTGGTAAGAGGTGATAAAGGCTTAGACTACTAGGGTGGAAGCAGCATGAAGAGAAGAAAATGGATGCAAAAAAATGGTGTGAAGGTTTCTCCCTAAAACCTTAGCACAGAAGACTTTTTGAAGGAACCGAGAATATTTAAAGGGAAGAGAAAACTGTTCAGGAAAGCAAAAGCGGGCAAACTCGGATCAGGAGATTTAAGTCTTAGAAGGGACCTTCTAGCTCCCTCGTTTTCAGGATGTGGAAAGAGATGTTAAGTAACTTGTTTAAAATTACACAGATAAGTAGTAGTGGCAGTGTTCAAGGCCACGTTCTCTGGCAGACACTGAGCCCTTTTCACTATCTCAAGCTGCCTTATGGTATAGTCTCTCATTCCTGAAGCCCTCTCAGCCTCCTTCAAGAAGAATACAGGGAAAGTTGCAGTCTTTTGTGAGGTCAGGTTGTTTGATTACTTTTAATTTGGTCAACTTCCTACTAGTAACAATACCTTACATTTATATGGCAATTTAAAGTTTACAGAAAGGAGTACAGTTAAGTCAGCTATGCACAAAGCACAGATGTCATATATTAGGAAACTGAGGCCCAGAGGGGGGAAGTGACTTTCCCAATGTTATACAGAGAGTAAACAGATGAGCAGCCTGTTGGACACAACCAGCCAGGTCTTCTCTCATGTTAAGGTGACTGGGCTCTCCACCTAGTTGATTCCATGGTACAAATCCTCCCCAACCCCATGCGCATTTAAACCAGTGTCTTTCTGTTCCACATTCTTTTCACCAGTACTTCCTCAGAGTATATAGTTAAAATAATTAGGGGCAGCTATGTGACACAGTGGACAGAGTATAAAAATAGTCAGGAAGGCTCATCCTTCCTGAGTTTAAATCTGGCCTCTGCAGACGCTTACTAGCTCTGTGACTCTAGTCAAGTCATTTAACTGTCTCCATTTGTAAAATAAGCAGGCAAACCACTCTAGTAGCTTTGCTAAGAAAACTCCAAATAGGATCATGAAAAGTCAAACACAACTGAAAAATGACTGAACATAAAGTCTATCTTCTACCAATGGAAGGAATTCTATCTGCACAGTTTCATTTTCCCCTCTACTTATGAAAAAGAACTCTGGATCTCCCCTACAGAACTGAAAGAATTAAGTTATGCCTCAGTTTCCTCATCTGTAAAATAAGGAGGTTGGTCTGGATGACTTGTAATTATCTCCTAGTTTTAAACCCTGCAAATCTCGATTCTATGATTTCCAAAATACAATAAGCAAACGTGTGTGTGTGTGTGCGCACGCACGCGTGCGTATTTGTGTAGTCTTCCAAAGGACTGATAAAAATGATGGCAACAGCAGGGGAAGAGGTATGTGGAACTCCATTACAGACTCATTAGTTGGTATGAATAATTGTTCAACCAGCTTGAATTTATCAAATCAAAGTATCTTCTTAACCATATTCTACTATCTTTTAAAAAGAAATTCACAGGAACAATGACAACTCCTTGCTAAAATTAAAATATACTATATCTAGGCTATTTCCTTCCATTATTAGTACAGTAAATCTGTCAAAAAGGAAATTACCTTAGCTTAACATGACTTTTTAGAGAATACATGTTAATTCCTAATGACTGCTTCCATGTTTTCCACAAGTTTGCAAACAATTTAAGAATTGTGTGAAGGCTAAATTTCAAGGTTTATTAATTCCAGAATCTTTTTTTTTCCCTAAAAAAAAAAAGGGGACCCTTTGGTCAAGTTTTCATAATTTTTTTGCTTTTTAAAGTTTTAATGTATGTTTTTATATCACAGTCATCGTTAATACTGCCCTTCTTCTGAAAATCAATGTAGTAACCACACCTACTAGGATGTTTAACATTTTTAATCCATGCCTTGACTTCATAAATTTTTTTTTTTTAACACCAAGAGGAAGTAATAAGCATGTGTCATTTCCACAATGTAGGCTTATATTCAGATTTGCTGGGGTATGTTATTCTTGGTGGTAAGCCTATATATTTTGGCATATTGTATTCCAAAATTTCCTCTCATTAAAAGAAGTTGCCAGGTCTTGTGTGACTTTCACTATTGTTCCTTGGTACTTAAAACTGCTTCTTTCTGGATGTTTACAGCATCTCCCCCCTCACCCCCCATTTGATGTGAGAAATCTGAATTTAGATTGTGATATTCCTAGGACTTCTCCTTTAGAGGATCCTTTCAAGAAGCAATAGGTGGATTTTTTCTAGCTTTATCTTTTGGTTCTAATATAGCTTGGAAATTTTAAGATTTCTTTAAATATACGGTCCAGACTTTTAAAGAAAATTATGGTTTTAGGGAGTCCAATGATTATTAAATTAGTTCTCCTTGACCTATTTTCCAGGTCAGCTGTTTTAATATTTGATATATTACGTTTTCTTCTGAAAAAACGAAGACTTTTGGAACACTGTTTTTCAATCTTGATTTTGTTCAAATATTTTTTGGTATTCCATGAAGTTATTCATTCTCTCTCATCTATTCTCATTTTCAGGGAGTCCATTTCTTGTGCAAAGTAATTAATTTTTTTCTCCTCTGTTCCTCATTCTTCCAATTTTTTCCTCCAGAACAATTTTTGTTTTTTAAATCTCTTCATTCCTTCTAGCTATTTATATAGTCCTTGTGGAAAATGTGCTTTTTCCTTCCCTTATAGCTACTGATTGTGGCTGTTATACTAGAGCTGTTATACTCTTTCCTTTGGGGAATCTCTAAAATGGCAATTTTTGGATTCTGGTCATAGTTTTCTTTGATTTACTCTCCTGCTTTAGTTCCTGAATTGGGACTCTGTGTCAGGGTTCAGCTGCACCACCTGTTGCACTTTTGGGTGATTTGGTTGGCCCTACCTTGGTTTCCTCTTGTATTTTCTCCTCCTCTCATCTTTGAAGTGCTGAATTTTTGTAAGTTGGAGTATGGAATCTTCAAGGCCTTCCATTGCATCTCAAGAGATGCTGTTAGGGACCTCAGAACCTGGGCTGTCCTGGTCATTAGAATGCTCCTCAGCATTTTCAACATCCCCACCATAAGGCCTTCCTGTTGCCTCAGCAAATAGAGCCTTAGAGAGTATAGGTCTGTGGTTGCGCCAAAAGGCTACCCAATACTGGCACTGGTGGACCCCCTTTCCTACTGCCCGTGACCACTTGGAAAATTCTTCGTGAAGTTCTAGGGGTGGAAGTAGGCACTTACTGTAGTTCCATTCTTATTTCCTTTTTCATTGTTTAGTATGGTGCAAGCGTCAAGCTTTTTTTTTTTAAGAGTGGGCAGGTATGTATGAGCTGGATGTCCTGTTCAGACACTTATCTTGCCTTACTGATTCCTTATGAAGCTCTCAGAATCTCCTGTTCATTATTCATAACTGTACAGTGAGGGTTGCATTTTGTAGGATCTCGTATCTATCAAAAATAGTATTTCCTCTGAGAGTCTTTAGCCACAGAATCATGCCTGTTTCTTCTCTCTCCCATTTTGAAATCTGCTTTTGCCAAAGTACATGGCTATTTAGCATTTTCTCCTGTTGCTATTACAGATTCCAAAATCACATGATCACTTTTTCCCAAAGTTCTTGTCACTTCCACATCAGCAATCAGCTGTTAGAATTATATACAATATAATAGCAGTTTCCCTAATTGCTTCTTCAGTCTCTTGAGAAATGTAATTGTCAACAAGGCAAGGCAAGTCAAGAATTTATCAGGTGTTCTGCTTTGAAAAGAATGAGGCTTCAAATTAAATCCAATTATTCTGTTCAATCCATCAAACATTTATTAAGTACCTTCAAGGCAATGTTATAGAGGCCAGGGATGTCACAATTATTCAGTGATCTCATCAATGAATACTTCTTCCAACTATGCAAACCACAGCCAATTCATGCCTTCTCATCTTGTGATACTATAACCCAAATCTTAAAAATTTTGCTCAGGAGGTGCACTCAATATGTTGTGGGTCTTCCTCTAGATCTCCTGACATTATGTGGACATCAATGAAATAATCAAGCTGTCTTCCGGTTATCTTTGTTCTTACTACAGAATTGACCAATTTCCTTTTCTGGACATATGTACATCTCTAATGATTTCTTTAATACCACTTATCATTCTGTAATTCTTCTACTGGGTTTACTCATGCCCACTGTGTGCCTCTCCACTTGGATATCAGTAACTGATTTTTTTCTGAAACTGGTATGTCAAAAATGCACAGCTTCCAGAAGAAAATATTTATGTTAAAAAGTTTTTTTTAAGAATTTGAGATTTTTTAAAAGGCATTGTATAATTTCCCAAAGACAATCTAGCTCAATATCTCCTTACTTCAATCCATGATTAAATTCACATTGTAAAGGCAGTGTGTCTGTTCCAACTCTATGTGCTATATTTATCACAGCCTAGATCACTTTGCCTTTCAAAATATATTTCAAAGAAAGATACCTTCAGAATGGGGTGGATAAGTCTCCAGCCAAATATACTTTCCCAAGTCTTCACAAAGTAGTTATCCTTTAACCAGAAGCCTGTCATTCCGGTGTTATGGTCCACAGATATACAAATCATACCTTTTTTTTTTTTTTGAGGGGGGGGGGAAGAAGAACTACATATCCAGACTCATTTCCCATATTTACTTTTCCTTTCCACACTACTTGGAAGGGGAGATTAAACCACCACTTGGTCCTCCTCAAGGTCTCCAACTTCTCTAAAATTTTGATCTCAAGGAATTCACTACAAAATTCTATTGATTATATCATTTAATCGTCGTAGCTAAGTGGGCAGTAACTGGTGGGTTTGACAAGCCTTTGTAAGCTCTCTATCACAACCTGAATGTGCACTTCAAGACAACGCAGTTCGAGATTGTCCATGCTTTATACCTATTACCAGAGAACCACCAGCTATCCAGATATGCCATTCTTTTCTTCCTGGGAACTATATAACAAATTTATTCTCCTTGTGAATTTCTCAGTATTTCAATAAACATGGAAGATATTTCTTCTTCAAAATGTATGACATCACCTACTACAAGAGGAGTCTCATATTTGTTATATAGTTGCTATTTAATAGCTTGTTTTTATTCTTTGCTATTCACTTTCTCACACTCAAGCCCTTCTGAATAGTAATTTCCTACTATTCTATTAGATCCTTTTTCTTCTGGCTTATTTCTCCTATGTTAAAACCCATTCATTTTTTCCCCTCATAAACTGTAGTTTAAAGAGGCATCCTGTTAATTCTTTATTTTCTCCTCTAAAAAGAATGCATTATATTTCAAAGTTTTTATGTGGTTGGGTTTTAGGAATTTGAAATATATTTTCTCAGGGAAACATTGTTACATATGGTTGTTAAGATTCCTAAGTCTATCTACAAGAGCATATTTGAACTATTGTCTTCCTGAAGCATAACCATGTTCTACAGGAAAATGCATTGTTATAACTTGTTCCAGAAACATTTCTTTCCACTTCTGCAGTAAAAGGTTTCATTGATGGGTTGGGGCTGGTTAGGGAAAGTGATAGACCAAGATCAACCAATTTTACTATTTTACTACATAGCTTTTTTTTTTTTACACTATTTTTACAATTTTACTATATAGCTCTTTACTGAGCTATGCTTACTCAGGGCCTCCTGTTGCATGAAAATACCCAAGAATCCCTCTTAGAACTGGTTAACAACCTGGCCACTCTCCTCCCCCTGCCTTTTTATGTCCCCTTCTGAGAACAAGCTGGAATAGTCAACATATTTTCCTGTCTAAATCCAGGAGTCTTATCTTTTTTTAACTGACTATCATAGAGAAACATTCTGTGTAGGAGCTTACAGGATCCTTGGGTACATAAAGAACAAAATGTTCAACTGTATTTCAAAGAAAAGGTAATAATTTTATCATAAATACCAAAGTGGAAAAGGTCTTGGGCAGGATGAATAATAAGTGGGCCAGAGAAAGAAAGTAAGGATTTGGTAGATTACTGGAGATAGTTGTGATCCCTAGTAGACAACTTCCATCTTCCACTGTTGCTAGCTCGACACTGAGGTGAATGATGTTTTAAGTAGGGACAGGCTAGATTTAAGGAGATGTTTAAGGCAATGGCAAACATAAAGAAAAGAGACATGATAAAGGTCCTGAACCCACTTAGTAACAATGAGAGAAAGGAGCTCCTGTGGTCACGGGGTCAGTCAAAGAGGGCAGCCATTTTGAGGTGTTCAAATGAAAGCTGAGGTTTGTTATAAGCACATTTAACTGTAAACAGAAGTTCAACAAAAAGAAATAATTAAGATATGATACATACCAAAGAATATTTTTCTGTTATGCACTGTTTCTGTTTGTTGCAACTAATCTGCCCAGAAACGACCCAAAAAAGTGTTATCTTTTAAGGAGGTTAAAGTAATTAGATCAGTAACTATGAATAGCATCACATCATTTCTATATACTTAAATTCAGAAACCAACATTTTAAAGTATTTTACTCTGGCAAAAACATAAACCAAAGATAAAACCATATTATTTAGTATTTAGATTCTGCTTAAGATTTGAAGTGCATTATTAAAAGGGGCGGGGGAGAAGGAATATTTCTCTACAAATAGTTCATGGGAAAAGTAACTGATTAATGCCATTTTCAAAAAGGTAGATCAATTTTTGTGAGATGTTAATAGGAAGTATTTTTATTCTGTCTATAACAAGGAAGACTCCAAATAGGACAAAAAAAATCATCTAATTATTTCTTTTCAACTAACATAAATTTCACTTATCTGTGTGCTTTGTTTAAATGGCCAGGCATATTCCCGTCATTTAATATTTAACAACAGTAATAAACACACTCATAAAAGGAATTTAAGGAATCAGATTTATAGATTACTAAGATAGCCAATTCAAATCAAAGGGATGCCCACCAATTCGGAAATGGTCAAAACAAACTGTGGTATGTGACCATAATGGAATACTACTCTGTTGTAAATAATGCCAAGCAAGACAATTTCAGAAAAATCTGGGCTTATATGAACTGATGGACAGTGAAGTGAGAAGAACCAGGAGAACATTATACACAGTAACAGCAATATTGTTCGACGAAGTACTGTGAATGACTTAACTATTCTCAACAATACCATGATCAAAGACAATCCCAAAGGAATAATGAAGCATACTATCCACCTCCAGAGAAAGAACTGATATTGACTGAATATGGACTGAAGCATGCTATTTTTCAATTTCTTTTCTTTTGAGTCTTTTACAAAATGACTAATATGAAAATGTTTTGAACAACTGCATATATATAATCTATATCTGATTGCTTACTGTCTCAGGGAGATGGGGGGAAGGAGGGAATAGAATTTAGAACTCAAAACTTTAAAGATGTTAAACAAATTTTTTAAAAAAAATAGCCAATTCAATTAAACTGATATATGTAAATGAAGTCTAAGTGACACCTCCCCCTCCAATAAACTATAATTACAGCATAATCTGAGAGAAAACATAGAATCACAGATTTAGGTATCACCTAGTCTAATTGCCTCATTTTATAGATAAGTAGATAGTATCAGAGATGTTAAGTGTTACACAAGGTCATACAAGTGAAGTGGTGAATGGTAGTGGAGTCAAATTCAGGGCATTTTCCATTTTACCATGCCACCTCCTTATCATTCATTGTTAGAAAGTACAACACGTATCAAGCTTTCTAATCTTGGTGGTGAGTCACTTTAGTTCCTTAGGCAAAAATGAAAACAAATGACAAATCCAAACCTTTTCTGGTTATGTTTTTAAAAATATTTTACATAAATTGATTTTAAAAATAATTCATATGGGGTAGTAGGTCATCTACTCCAATGCCCTTATTTTATAAGGGAAGAAACTGAGAGCCAGAGAAATTCTTATTTGCCTGAATGAAATCTTGCCAGTCAATGAGGGGAGCTTGAATGTGAACTTAAGTCTTATAGTTTCAAGTTCAGTGCTGTTCCCACTGCATCATGCTGCCTCCACAATCTTCTAGGATTTTTCAGGAGGTGTGTAGTAAGGACAATATCACCAGGCCTTATTTCCCTAAAGACTAGGCTAATTTTTCCTTAAAAGGTATTGAAACTCAGGGCTCTGGGGTACAAAAAAGCAGATCCTTCCTCAGGCTTCTGACCAGAAAGAATATCTTGGGCAACAGAGACGCAGGGAAACCACACCCATATGAGTCAATACTGTATCTTTGCTCAACATCCTGCCTTACCTACTTCAGAGATAAGTTGGGTTTTATTTTCTCCTCATGATAAGTTCCAAGTTTATCAAATAATAAGTCTGATCCCACCACTGAGTAAACTCTTGATACTGTTCATTTTTGAGGCATTGAATAAAAGGCATAAACAGAAATGACCACCAACCTTTTAGAGAATGACAAACCAAGAAATTACATCCTTTAATATGGAAATGTTTTGCATGACTTCACATGTATAGCAAGTATCACATTACTAGTCTTCTCAATCGGTGGGTGAGGTACTAAAATGAGTGAGAAAATTTGGAACTCAAAGTCTTTTTTAAAAAAGAATACTAAAAATAAATAGTTAAAAAAATTATAGCTTTAATACTAGAGAAGAAATGATATGTTAAGGCATGCAAATGTATACCATTACTGATTTCAAATTTACTAAGTTTCAGGTCAAATTAAATTATTGAACTGCAAACATCTAGAAGTCATTAAATTATATTTGCAAATTTCTAACTAGCACAAGATAAAGAAGAGTAACTGGGAGGGGGATGGAATCAAGATGGCAGAGTAGAAATAGGACTTCCACAGGGCTATGGCTCCCACCTCCTCCAAGTCATGTAAAAGGTGACTTTGAACAAACTTCGGAGCTACAGAACCCACAAATGACACAGAGAAGCTAACCTCCTGCTGAGGACAACCCAGCAGGAAGGGGATGCGGCGCAGCCAACCCCAGCCCCACTCAAGCCAGAGGTTTCAGCCTCAGGGCAGGCCTGACTAGTCGCCAGCTGGAGGGACTTCAGGTCACCAGCAGCTATGGTGGTTTCCAGAATTATCAACCCATAGTTGCTAAGGACAAAGTGAGAGATCAGTGCAGTGTGGACTTTGGGATCTGGTAGTTTGGGAGTTCAGTCAGCCTTTGCCTCCGGGGAGAGAAGCGGCAGAGGTGCCCCAGCTGTGCAGCCGCTGCCATGTGGCAGCTTTAGCTTCTGGCCTGCAGAGTGTAGGGGGACCAAGCAACCAGTTTGAGGGGTAAGTGCTTTTGATTTAATCTGCTTGGATCTGGATTGCAGTCTAGGGTGAAGGTCTTGGGATGTGTGACAAGCTTGCCAGAGCGTGTGGAGGCTTCAGAGAAGGCACCCAATTAACACCTTTGGCAGCTGAGAAAACCCCAGCATTTGGGACGAAGCTCCCCTGTCTGGTGGCAGAGTCCTATTGTGGCAAAAAGACCAGAAGTCAAGTAATTGAATGGCAACATGAGCAGGCAAAGGCAGTAGAGCAAACAGAGCAATCCAACTTTACACTCCTATTTTGGGGACAAAAAGGATCAAAGCATGGAACAGGAGGAAGACAGTGAAGTCAGAACTCCTGCACCAAAAGCTTCCAAGAAAAACATGAGCTGGTTACAGGCCATAGAGGACCTTAAGAGGGATTTTGAAAACCAAATAAGAGAAGTGGAGGAAAAATTGGGAAGAGAAATAAGAATGATGCAAGAAAATTATACAATGAGAGTCAACAACCTGACTGAGGAAAATAACACCTTAAAAAAAAAGACTAACTCAAATGGCAAAAGAGGCTCAAAAAGGCAATTAAAAAATAGACTAACTAAAATGGCAAGAGGCTAAAAAGGCAACGAGGAGAAGAATGCCTTAAAAAGCCAAATTTGCCAGATGGAAAAAGAATTCCAAAAGCTCACTGAAGAGAATCATTCCTTCAGAATTAGAATGGAGCAAATGGAAGCTAGTGACTTTATGAAAAATCAAGATACTATTAAACAGATCCAAACAAATGAAAAAATAGAAGGCAATGTGAAATATTTCATTGGAAAAACTACTGACCTGGAAAATACATACAGGAGAGATAATTTTAAAATTATTGGACTACCTGAAAGCCATGATAAAAAAAAAAAGAACCTAGAAATCATCCTTCAAGAAATTTTTAAGGAAAATTGCCCTGATGTTTTAGAACCATAGGGCAAAATAGAGGTTGAAAAAGTCCACCAAACACTTCCTGAAAAAGATCCCAAAAACAAAACTCCTAGGAATATTATAGCAAGGTTCCAGAATTCCCACATCAAGGAGAAAATATTACAAGCAGCCAGGAAGAAATAATTTGAATATTATGGAAACACAATCAGGATAACACACAGGATCTGGCAGCTTCTACACTGAGGGATTGAAGGGCTTGGAATATGATATTCTGGAGGGCAAAGAAGACTAAAACCAAGAATCACCTACCCAGCAAAACTGAGTATCATGTTTCAGGGGAAAATATGGTCATTCAGTAGAATATAGGGGACTTTCAAGCATTCTTGATGAAAAAACCAGAGTTGAATAGAAAATTTGACATTTAGATACATGAAGAAAGAGAAGCATGAAAAAGTAAACAGGGAAAAGAAATCACAAGGAACTTATCAAAGTTGAACTATTTACATCCCTATATGGAAAAACAATAATTGTAACTTAAGAAAATTTTCTCAGCATAAGAATAGTTGAAGGGAATAGAAATGTATATACATATACATATACACACATATATATGTCTATATAGGAGGATATATGGGTGTATGAACACATATGTGAATGTGTGTATATATGTGTACAGGTATACATAGATAGAGGGCACAGGAACAATTTAATGAGAAGGGATAATACTTAAAAGGTGAAATTTAAGAGGTGAGAGAGGAATATAATAAGAGGAGATGGGGAGAGCCAGAATGGGGTAAACTATCCCATATAGAAAAAGCAAGGGAAAATGATTACAATGGAGGGGAAGAAAAGGAAGGCAAAAGGGAATGGGTAAACCTTATTTTTACTGTATTTGGCTTAGGGATGGAATGACATACACACTAAATAGGGTATCTCACCCTACAAGAGAGTAGGGGGGAAGGGGATGAGAGGGGGATGATGGAAGGGAGGGCAGGCTGGGGGGGGGGAGGGAAGTTGGAAGCACCCACTTTTGAAAAGGGACAGTATCAAAGTAGAGAATAGAACAAGTGGGAGGTGGGATAGGAGGGAGGGAAATATCATCAGTCTTTTACAATATATCCACTATGGAAATGTTTTGCATAGCTACACATGTACAACCTATATTGAATTGCTTATCTTCCCAGTAAGGGTGTGTGACAAAGGAGAAAGGGAATTAATCTGGAATTCAAAGCTTTAAAATCAAACGTTTAAATATATATATATATATATGTATACCATTATTAATATTATTTTACATCTAACTGGGAAATAAGTTATACAGGCACTGGGGCACAGAGATCCACCGGCCTACTGGAAAGTCAGAGGGGATATGGGAGAAGATATTGGAGAGAGCAGACTGGAGGAGGGGATATCCAGTGGGATCGCTATTTTGGGGTGGTGGGTAGGGGAAAAAAAGGGGGAGAAAATCTGTAACTCAAAATCTTGTGGAAATGAATGATATAAACTAGAAGTTAATAAAGCATTTGATAAAAAAAGATGAGTAACTGTGTGGAACACAATATATAAAATTTTAAATTCTCTTCATATTAGTAGATCAAAACAGTTTCATAGATGAGGGGTGATTTATATTGCTAGACTATAATGAAACTTTTGATTTTACTTTACAGAAGTTAGGGAGAAAAGTTTACTAAGGACAGAGCACAATTATTTGATTATGCTTTGGCTACCACCATTTCCCCTGTTCACTGGACTGGCAGTGGGGTACTTAATAATATTTATTAATTGATAGTGTTCAGAAAGATTGTAGAAGAACCCATTTCTCTCACATAAATTTTAGCATCGATCTGAAATGGGCACCAAATTGAATAACATTCAATAAAATTAAAAAAAAAAAAAATACAGCAGTGGGCTCCTCTATCCAGGACTGGACTGTAGAAAAAGACAGTCAAAATTCTGTAAGCCCTGAGAGAGGGGATCTATGAGGGAAGCAACTCTAGGCTTGGGTGACCAGATTTGAAAACTGACAGTGTTTCTCACTCAGGGGTCAGCAAGCTATTGGTCAAGGGTCAAATCCAATCTGCTTCCTGTTGTGTTTTTTTCCCCCCCAAGGGACCTTGGAATCAAACTTTTTAACATTTTAAAATAAAATGGAACTTTAAAGAAGTAAAAAATTATTCTTAATTCAGCAATACAAAAACTGGTGGAGGGTCAAATTGGACTGCATGCCCTCCTGTTAACTTCCTGAATACTCTGACCAAACAGAAAATCCAGATACCTTATTTCAAGAAAGCTCTTTAAACTGTCCAGTCCTAGGCTCACCTCACCATTTCCCCAGTCATCTACATGTGTTCTCCAGCTTCCACCCCCATCCAAAACTGAAGGTCCCAACCCAATGGCCCTAGATTCTAATTGGTAATCATTTTTCTCAGGCCCTACAAACTATTTCCTGAACATCTCCAAAGTATGATCTCTGTACAAAACACTTTTCCTTGGTCACTACTCCTCTACAGGTACTGCTTTTCCTATCAGAATGTAGGATCCTTGAAAGCAAAGACTGTTCTGCTTGTTTATATTTGTGTTCCTAGTGGCTGACCCCATACCTGACACATAAGTGCTTAATAAATGTTTTTTTTTTTTATAAATTCATGAAACGGTCCAGATTAATTAGAAATAAAGGCAAAGTGAAAAAAAAAAGTGTACACCAGTCACCTCTTAAAAGAACCCTAAGCTGAAAACACCCAGAAATGTGAATGTAAAAATCCAGATTCCAAGTCAAAGTACTAAAGGCAGGCAAAAAGGAAAGAATTTAAGTACTAAGAAACTAGAGTTAGGATTACACAAAATTAAGCTACAACTACAATAAAGGAGAATTTTTTTTTTTTGCAATATGATATTCCAAAAGGGAAAAGGCAAAGGCTTAGAATCCAGGATAATTTACCCCTAAACACTGAGTATAATACTATAAGGAAAAAAAAAACTAATAGAAGAGAGGACTTTGAAGCATGCCCCATGAAAAAGATCAGGGGTGAGTATAAATTTTGAAACAGAAACACAAGACCTGAAATAAAGAAAAAGGGGGAAGGACTTTTACTATCGCTCATAATTGGAATGTACAAGAAAAATTAGACACAAGCAAAATATACTTCAAATTTTGATGGTAGATTTTAAAGGGGAAAAATATACAAACTGAGAGAAGACTGGAGTAGAAACACCAAGACCACTTGAATGATAGATTATTCATATTGCTCAGTAAAAAACACATTAGAAACATAAAGATTGGGAATGACTTTATGACGAAACAGGAATTAGAGAACATTATAAAATGTAAAATGGATAATTTTGACTACATGAAATTGAAAAGTTTCTGTACAAATAAAGCCATTGTAACCAAGATTAGGAAGTAGGTGGGAAATTGGGAAAGAATCTTTACAACCTATGTCTCTGACAAAGGACTCATCTCTAAAATATACAGAGAACTGAGTCAAATTTATAAGAATACAAGTCATTCCCCAATTGATAAATGGTCAAAGGATATGAACAGGCAGTTTTCAGAGAAAGAAATTAAAGCTATCTATAAGCACATGAAGAAATGCTCTAATTCACTATTGATTAGAGAAATGCAAATCAAAACAACTCTGAGGTACCACATCTCACCAGTCAGATTGGCTAAGATGACAAAACAGGAAAATGACAAATGCTGGAGAGGATGTGGGCAAACTGGAACACTAATGCATTGTTGGTGGAGCTGTGAACTGATCCAGCCTTTCTGGAGAGCAATCTGGAACTATGCCCAAAGGGCTATAAATACTTTCATACCCTTTGATCCAGCAATACCACTCCTAGTGTTATATCCCAAAGAGATCATAGAAATGGGAGAAAGACCCATATGTACAAAAATGTTTATAGCAGCTCTTTTTGTTGTGGCAAAGAATTGGAAATTAAGGGGGTGTCCATCAATTGCGGAATGGCTGAACAAGTTGTGGTATATGCATGTTATGGAATATTACTGCACTATAAGAAACGGGGAGCAGGCGGTCTTCATATTTACCTGGAGAGGCTTAAAAGAACTGATGCTGAGTGAGAAGAGTAGAACCAGGAGGAATTTGTACACAATTACGGACACAACATATGTGTGATGACCAACTTTGATAGACTGGACTCTTCTCAACAATGCAGGGATATAAGTCAATCCCAAAAGACACATGATGGAGAGAAAAACGTGCATCCAGAGAAAGAACTAGAAAGAACTAAATTTATATCCAGGTGGAAGCAAAATACCTGATCTTTTTTGTTCTCTTATTTGATTTTATGTCCTCTATACCATTTTTCATCCCAGCTGGTACAATCCATCCTTATAACCTGACCACTGTATAATGTGAAAGTATCTACAGATCCTATACTTGATTATAAGACGCCATGGAGGGGGAGGGGAGGGAGGGGGACAAAATGTGAAATTCAAGGAATTGTGGAATTGAATCCTGTAAATTAAAAGGAAACAAATTAATAAATTAAAGAATTAAAAAAAAATTAAAAAAAAGAAAACAACACACACACACACACAAAAGAAACATAAAGATTCATTTTAAAAAGTAGGATACAGAGACTTTATGCCTCAAGCAAACAAAATGGAAATAGAGTAGCAATCACAATCTCAAACAAAAATAAAAGTAACCATATTTAAAAGAAATAAGCAAGAAAACTAAATTACACTTGAAGCATCAGAGATTTACATGCAAATTCTATCAAATATTCAAAGAATAACTAACTCCAATATTATGTAAATTAATTGCAAAAACAGAACAAAAAAGGATGTATCCTAACAGATTCCTTCTTTTATACATTTATACTCTTGATACATAAACCAAGGGAGAATCAAAATAGACAACTGTAAGTGACCATTCCTGATACAAAAGTATTGAATAAAATATTATGAAACAGTTGCAGCTTATTAACACCATTATATGCTGTGACCAGGTTGGATTTATACTAGGAATAGTGTTCACTCACTATTAAGAAAATGATAAATACAATAGACTATATTAATAACAAAAACATAAAGTATCACTTTATCCATCTTTTTTGGTTGTGACATTAAATGTCAAGAGTTGTTTTGATTTGCATTTTTTTTTAAAAGCAATTGGGGTTAAGTAACTTGCTCAAGGTTACACAGCCAGTTATTATTTTTGTGTGGGTGCCGAGCACTGGAGGCCGGAACCGATCTCCCAACACTGGGGCCGAGGCTCTTACTCACTGAGTCACCTGGCCGCCCCTAAGCCATTGGGGTTAAGTAACTTGCTCAAGATTACACGGCCAGTTATTTTGTGTGGGTGTTAAGTATTTGAGCCCAGAACTGAACCCAGGTCCCCCGACTCTGGGGCCAGCGCTCTTACTCACTGCGCCACCTGGCCGCCCCATTTGCATTTCTCTTAGTAGTGGTCTAGGGCAATTGCATTTCTCTTAGTAGTGGTCTGGGGCAATCTTTTACATGGCTGTTTATAGTATGTAATTCTTTTTAAGAATTTTTGCTCATAACCTCTGGAGAATAGTTCTTAGCTTAATTAATATCTTTGCACTAGCTCCATCTCAAATATTAGGCACTTAACAGATATCTGATGCAAAGATTTTCCCCCCTCAATTGACAGTTTCTTTTCCTTTAGTAGAGTTTCATTTATTTGGTGCATGCAAAAGATTTTCAATTTTGTGTAGCCAAAATCATCAATTTTATTTTTCACGAACAGTCATATTTCTTGTTTGGTTAATTATCCTTGCATTAGCCAAAGCTGTGAAGGGTACTTAATCTGGTTCTCTTCTAATTTTTTATGATGTGATTTATATGGCAGTGGTATTTTTACAAAGACCAAACTACCTCCTAAAGTTCTAACAAATGGGTTTGCTACAACAAAAAAGGAGATCTTAAAGGTTAGTAAAACATGATGCTACACCATTCATTATTAGAGCAGATAGCAAAGGTTTTTCTTTTTTAAAAATCATTATCATAATAACTGATATTAATATAGTTGACTCAGGGTTATAAAGTACTTTTCATGTGTTATCTTACTTAATCCTTCCAACATCTCCAGGAGGTTGGTAATACAGTTATTAGGCCTGTTTTATAAATAAAGAAACTGAGGCTCAGAGAGGTTAATGACTTGTCCATAGCAACACAGCAAATTTCTGGGTATAGATTGAACTATGAATCCAATTAACTCCCAAGATCAAAGTTCTTTAACCTATTTGTAAATATTTACTGAAGAAACACTGACATTTCTATTTTTCATAATGAAAATTAAACACATTAAAAAGCAAAATTTACTTTAATGTTTATTTGTTTCAAATCTATAGAGGGTGACAATTTTCAAAGAAATGTGATGCAGATCAAAGATTTTTCAGGAAAGCAAAGCAAATCTTTTGTGCTTTCAAAATTATGGGAGTACCAGTGTTATATCTTCAGTTCAATAAGAGTATATAAAAACTGCAGTTCTTAAGAGTTTTCTATTTTTTTCTTTAATCACAGAATGTGTGATCTTGACAACTCTGAGACTATAAAGTATAGAAAAAATACCAAACTGCACTGATAAAGAGGGTTTCCTCAAGTGGGAATACCCCATACAAATGGAATCACAGGACCAGTCCCTCTCTTTACATAAATGAGGGCAAAGTCAAAGAATTTTTTCCAAAAAACAAAAACAAAAATCTAACAAAAGAACATACATGATTAGCTAATCTGAAAAAAAAAAAAAACAGAGAAGAAAACCAAATGACAACAAATCTAATAATTTACATGAAATGGATGAATATTTACAAAAAATAAAATATATAGAAGAAAAAAAGAAACTGAAAGTATAAATAACTCAAGATCAGAAAAATAAATTGAACAAGCCTTAAAGAAATGACCAAAGTAAAAAAACCAGGACCAGATAAATTTATAAATGAATTCTATTGATCATTAAAAAAAATCTTAATCCTAATACTATATAAATTGTTTGCAAAAATAGGAAGAGAAGAGGAATAGAGGAGGGGGATGAAAAAAGCTTATGTTCAGTTCTGGACACAGAATGATGTCTACAAGCTATTTTTCTACAGTCCAATAGGCAGCTGGAAATAGAGACTGTAGAGTAGCTGAGAGGTTAGTGTTGGATAAGATCCAGTAAAGCCTGTGAAGGAAGATTCAGAGAGGTCGGAAGATAATTAAGAGGAAAGAGAAAAGGAGAAGAAGGTGCAGAGGGGTCAGGAAGGGTTTGAGGATTGAAGACAGGCTATTAAACTCACCAATTAAGTGATTTTTAGTTAACTTTGAAGATAATAGTTTCCATTAAATGATGAGATAGGAAGCTAGATTTAGAGTTGTGTTGTTCATACTTCATTTGGAAGAGGACCAATGACATCACAGGTTATGTCTTAACTTGTATGTGAAATGGACTTAAGTAAACAGAGTTTGACAAAGTTATCAGCCTCACTTGCTCTTCTAGAGTCACTGAAGACCAGCGGCAAAACAAAAGTCAAGACTACTGGCAATGGGCTAGGATGTAGTAGATGACCCATAGTTGGCGTCTTTGATGTCTAACCAAGTTCTAAGTGCCCCCAAGTGCCTGCTTCAGCTGCCTTCATGGCCTGTTCTCATCCACCCATTCTGCCAAGGGGAGTCTTCATATGCTTGGAGTATGTATGTATAGTCCCCTAACTCATCAATGGGTTTGAGGGTCTGGAAGTGTATGGAATGCTCCAGGGGGACTAGCACCTCTGCTGTGTGGGCCTGCTGAGCCCTTCTCAGGGATGTTCATCTACCTTTAGGGTCCACTTTTCACCCAACTCTCACCTGTAGCTCCAAGAAGCTGTAGTATTCTATGTAGCCACACCCTAGTAAAGCCCTTTCCTCTTAGCAGACCCATTAAACTAGGTTAAAAGTAACCAACAGAAAACAGTCAGAAGAAAGGAAGTAGATGCCCCTTATTGCAGATGGTTTTCTTACCATTTTTAGTGAACTCACTATCAAATGGAGGCAATCCATTCCTGGTTTGGAGAATTTTAACTATTAGGAAGTTCTTTATATTGAGCCAAATATTGCTATCCTGTAACTTCTACTATTTTGTTCTCATTCTACATTCAATAGAACAATCAGAATACAACATAAAACACTAAGTACCTACTGTGTATAGAGTACTAAGGGCTGAGGAGATATGAAACTTAGGTAAGACAATTCCTGCCTTTCAAGAGCTTTCAATCTAGAAGTAGGATGGGGACACCATCACAGAAAACTATAATAGGTATTACTATAATGTTAAGTACATTAATGAGTTTAAAAAAACAACTAAGTGTTTTGTAAGAACTGAGAGAGAAAGTTGTTACCAACCAGGGGTACGAGCCCACGGATATTAGAAGACACCCATCATGTATCCTCTACTGCTTCTCTTTTCCAAGTTAAACATTCCTTGGTTCCTTCAAATCCTCTAACTATTCTTGTCACTCTCTTCTGGAGCTGCTTTAATTTGTTAATGTTCCTCTTAAGATGTGATTTTAGTCACATCCTCAATTCATCCCATCAGTAACAATTGAAAATTCTAAGTGAAATTTAAGGAAATCAAACTTATTTTCACTTAACCATTACTATTTATAATCCCTTCCATTTCTGAATTGGTATTCCAATTCAATTAGATTAGTTTCTTCTCACTCAACTACTTAAATGGCCTCTTAGAGTTTGTACTTAAGGTTAGGTACATAGAATGCTAGGCCTGAAGTCAGGAAAACCTGAGTTCAAATCTGGCCTCTGACAGTTACTAGCTGTGTGACAAATCACTTACCCCATTTGCCACCATCTCTAAAATGAGCTTGAGGAAATGGCAAACCATTCCAGTATCACTGCTAAGAAAACCCCACAAGTGGTTATGAAGAGTCAGACACAACTGAAATGAATGAACAAAACAACAAGTTTGTGTTCAAATTGGTCCCCAAGGTAGACTGGCCTTGGAGATACCACGGGCATGCCTAGATATTTTTACTTCTTTAACATAAATTAGCGTTCTGATAAACTTTTCTTCCTTAATATAAGGAAGTCATGGAACTAGAAGTCAGGAGTGTTAGATTTTAATACTTGTTCCCTTGCCCGTACATATCAATTCACCTCTCTAAATCTCATCTGTAAATCTCATCATTTCAACTCAGCAAGTATTTATTAAGCCCAGAAATAGGTAATGGGGACACAAAGACAAAATGAAAATTTTACAATCTTTTGTCCTTAAGAAGCTTACATTCTATTGGGGTGGGGGGGGGAATTCACATGTTAAATGAGATAGCTAGTCTAGATGATTCCCTACATCCGGTCTCATGCCACTATAGTCTAGAGCAGCACTGGAAGGGCCTTCAGCCATCTTCTACTCCAAACCTTACCTCAAGCATCCAACAAGTGGTCATCAAGTCTTAGTTCAACTGAAAACCTCCAATAACAGGAAACCTACACTATCCCCAAATCCATTCCATTTTTTGAGAACTTTGACAACAGGAAATTTTCTAATATGACCCCCCCCCCCCAATTTCCACCCATTGGTACCTAGTTCTTTCTGAAAACAAGAACAAATTTAAACTTTCAGAGAATATGCCTTTTCTTAACATATTTTAATTCAAACAGTTATGTGTTCCTGTCTTATCTTCCCCAAACCAGGCAGCAAGCTCCTTGAAGGTAGGGATCAAGTCTTACTTACTTTATAACTCTCCCCAGTACTCAATGGGTATATGGCATCTAGTGGAAGTTAAATGCTTTTAAAATGACTTTTCTAAGCTTCTTTCAAACTTCGGTTACACAGGTAAATAAAAATGGACTCTTCAGTTGGAAAATTCAAGCTTGAAGCTTTCTGCTCAGGCAGTGATACCTCAGTTCTCTTTCTCTTCCCTCACAACCTTCATGTGCCAATGCCCTGCTTCTAGAAGCAGTAACACTCTACGATCCACTCCAACCAAGGAATAATTTAATGCTGCCTGAATGAACAAGAACATTACGTAGGCTAAGAATTGCATTATTATCCCTATTTTACAAATGCGGAAAACCGAGGCTCAGAGAAAGGCTGGTGGGTTTGTCTAGGGCCACATAATGATTAAATGTCTAAGACAGAACTCCAATTTAAGGTCTCTTCTAATTCCAAGTTCAGTACTCAAATCTACTATATCACACTGTATAGGTTTTAAATATAAAACTCTTTTACAAAAGAAATATTCAGATTAACTTTTAAAAAGTCATATTTAAGTTTGTAAGAAATTTTCACAAAAGTTGAGGCAAGAAATACATGTAATCTTTTTTTAAAATTATTTTTTGGTAAGGAGGTGGGGGTGGGGAAATGGGGATGGACTAGGACTGTGATTTCATTATTATAGAAAGCTCCCATCGAAGAAATTCTTTCTATCAGTGCATATCAACACCTTCTGAACAGTTTACTAGTCTTGGAGAGTTACTGCTAGGTTAAATGACTTGCACAGAGTCACAAAGCCCACAGGGACTGGAGGCAGGACTTGAACAGAAGCCTTTCACCCTCAAATCCTTCTCAATCACTCTCCACTAACGCAATACTGCTTCTCTATGTAATAAAGTTGTAATAATAGTTCAAGGGGATAATGCTATAACTCAGAAAATTAAATCTCAGGGGTTGAATGTCACTTGCAAGTTAAATTCTACATTATTACCAAATAATATCTGTAAATTAAGAGACAACAGAAATTGGATCATTTTGGTCAAATAAGGACATTAAGTTTGGATTTTACATGAGCTTTGTAATAACTAAAAATACCTTGTAAAAGTTTCCTAGAAAGTTATTTGCATTTCTAAAATTCCTAGAACTTATGTCAATATTACAAATTTAATAGTACCATAAACGACTTTGTTTTCCTATTTATAGAGCCTTGAAAAAAAGGCTTATTTTTTAGTTTTATTTTCAGTTTCACTTACTTCTCAGAAAGCATATATATGCCCTGTATTAGACTATTCTCTTGGTACAGACCCTGTTGATACTAATTTTGAGTACTTCACAGAACCAGTAATGACTAAAAATATTAAACACCTACTATCCAAGTAGACACATGTATACAAAAAATACAGATGCAATGTTTTAAATTACTGACTGTGTATACTTATCAAGAAGCACAGGAAAGAGGATTATGATGAAAAAAAGAGTTAAATTGAAACCAATGAAATCAATATCTAATTGGCATAGAGGTGGAGACTGAGGTACACATTTTAAATTTCCCATACCTCACATAGAGAACGTTGTCAAATTTATAAGAATATGATTGATTGATAAATAGTCAAAGGATGAACAGGTAGTTTTTTGATGAAGAAATCAGTCATATAAAAAATGCTCTAAATCATTATTGATTAAAGAAATGAAAATTAAAATAACCTTGAGATATCATCTCATACCTGTATAATTGGTTAAAATGACAGTAGGGAAAAATGACAAATGTGGGAGGGGATATGGAAAAACTGGGATACTAATACCCTGTTGGTAGAACTGTGAACTGATCCAACCATTTGGGAGAGCAATCTAAAATTATACCTAAAGAGTTATAAAACTGTCTATAACCTTTGACCCATACCAACATTGGGTCAGTTTCTCAAGGTGATCAAAGAAAAATGAAAAGAACTTAAAATGTTTATAGCAGCTTTGTGGCGGCAAAGAACTAGAAATTGAGGGGATGTCCATCAACTAAGGAGTAGATGAACAGGTTGTAGTGTATAATTGTGAAGAAGTACTGTTCTTCTGTAAAAAATGATAAGCAAGTTTATTTTAGAAAAACATGCATGAAATGATGGAGAGTGGAATGAACAGGTCCAAGAGAACATTGTATACAGCAACAGCAATACTGTCTGAATAGCTGTGAATTACTAAATTATTCTGAGTATTACATTCAAATAAACTATGAAGAACCTATGAAGGAAGATGCTATTCACCTCCCGAGAAAGAACTGATAGAAGTACGCATAGTATGGTTTTACAGGCAGATAGACAGAAAGATTATCTTTGTCAAATGGTGACTTCTCTAGTGTGGGGAGGGGAGGGAGACAGCTCAGAACTTAGAATGTAACAAAAAAATTAATTTAAAAAAGAAAGAGACAGAGACAGTTTCCAGACAGGGTCAATGTACTGGCTTATTTAATTTTAAAAGGAAAGCTTCTATCAACCATGTATTTATTAAACACTGACCACATATATGCCAGGCACTGTACTAGGCACTGAGGACATAAACACAAAAAGTGAAACAATTCTTTCTCAAAAGAAGCTTGCATTCTAAAAGGAGAGACTAGTACATATTTAATTATATACAGAATAAATGTAAAGATAATAAATACGAAGTAGTGAAATGCAAGACAGTCTGGTGGTGATGGGGGAGGGGGCCTGAAAAGTTGGAAGAATTAGGAAAGGCTTCATTTAAGACAGAGGTTCTTAACCTTTTTGAAGTTATGGATGCTTATGGCAGTGAGCTTGATGAAGTTTGGGAATTCTTCTCAAAAGAATTTAAAGGAATAAAATAAAACACATAAGATTTCAAAGGAAATCAATTATACTGCAGTAAAGTTATCAAATATTTTTAAAAAGCAGTTCATGAAGGAAGTCCAGGTTAGGAAAACCTGACTTAGAAAGTGCTGCTTAAGCTGCTTCTCAAAGGAAGAGGGAATTCCATGAACTGGTGATGAGGAGGGAAAGCATTCCAGGAATGGGGGGGGACAGTCGCTGCAAAAGCAGTGCCGGGAATGCCCTGTGTAAGGAACAGAGAGGCCAGTTAGGATGTATTACAGAATAAGAAAAAGAGAGTAATGTACAATGAGGCAGAAAAAATAGGCTGGGGCCAGGTGAAGGGCTTTAAAATCTAAACAGATGAGCATACATTTGATCATAGAGCCAACAGGAAGCTGCTGGAGTGTATTGAGTAGGGAAATGACACAGTTAGATAGGTACTTAAGGAAAATCACTTGATCAGCAGAGTCTGGAGGTTGCACTGGAGGAAAGCTTTTTCTCCTTGGATGTGAGCTGGTGGGCAGTGACAATAACACGAAAGAAAAGACTACTGATGAATCCCACACATTTGTAAAAGTGTAGGACCAGGCTATGGGATACTTTGGACTTTTTAGTTTTGCTGAATTTTTCCCCCTTTCTTCATATTTTATTATAAAGGACAGCTCTCCGGGAAGAAGTGGAGAAAGAATACAGCGAGAAATATAGGTAATTTAAAGATAAAATATTAATAAAAAAATTTTAATGCACAGAAGAGAGTAGAAAAGGGAATTCAGAAGGAATTAGACTATTTTGTTACTACTGTGTGAAATTTAATGTAGATTGAAAAAAACCTATATAACAGAAGTTCAAAGGTTTATATACAATCCTCTTTTCTAATCCTTGCATACTGAAGTGCTCATATTCCTTGACATTTAGGTTCCTAATAAAATACATACTTTAAAAATTGATCCCATATGGAATTTTTTCTAGATTGATGTGATATACTTTTAATCAATAGATTTTTAATTATGCCAAGCCAGTGAAAATCATTTTTCAAAGTTAACTTTAAAATGGCATTTATTAGAGACAACACAAAAATTATTCTTAGTTCATTTGGAAGTCTAGCTACACACACACACACACACACACACACACATTGTTATAACACCAGTAAAAGAATTTAGTTATGCTGAAGAAATGCTAAAATGTAACAAAAGGCAGAAAAAACCAGACAGTAATATAAAATTTTTTCTTCCGTTTTTTTAAAGCAGAAAAGTCATTCTAAAATAACGAGTATTTCTATTTTAAGTATAGTCCTGCAGAAAGGGATTCTACAACCTCCCTTGGCAATTAATTTAGGCACACTTGCCCCAGTCTACTACCTTTCAATAAGGTCTTCACAGTAAACAAAATTTGCTATCATTTCCCTTTTGTAAGCAAAAATGAGGAATACTGTCAACTTCATATACCTAAAAACTAAGTTATCTTTCATCTTTAGCAAGTTAAATAATTCCAGGTCTGTTACTGTTTGCTTCAAAGTATATATTACAACTCTTTGTCTTCATTGTTTTCTGAATCCTCTCTAATTTACCCATCGTTCCAAAAATGCAAAGCACAGGGAGGACACCTCATCCTAGAAAGGAATGCTTTATTTCTATTTTATTAATTACTTTCACCTTCTTTCAAATATATAATGGAAAAATGTTCTCAGTCATTACAAAGCAAAAAGTTCCAGTGCTACCCACTCCCCCTAAGCTTTTCACCTTCCACCCCTTTTAAAAACAGAAGCACTACTTTCTAAGTCAGATTCTAGCTTTAGTCCAGTCAACTGGAATGGTTTATCATACCTGTATAAAGTTAGCTGTCATTATTTGTAAGGTTAATTTTCCAACTATAGTACTAGTTTCCAAATATCTCTATCAAATAACATTCACTATTTTCTCTATTAAGTATTTCCTTAGCATTTATTGCATGCCTAACCCTTTGCTAGATATCATGGTACAAAAAAAGTATAAAAGTGTCTGCCCACAAGTAACTTACAGTCTAGCTACTGAACCATAACACTATCTCATTTAACTTGATCACAAATTAACTTGTATACTTGTGTATAGATCTGTATTCCTTTCTCTTATTACCTCCATTATTTGACTATAAGTTCCGTGTGTATGACATTTTTCATTTTTGGATTCCCAGTGCCTAGCAGAGTGTCTCATACATACTGAGAAGTTAAAAATGCCCCATGAATGGAATTTATATTTGTTGTTGTTCAGTCATTTTACAGTAATTTACAACTCTCCATGTCCCCATTTAGAGTATTCCTGGTAGGGATACTGGAGTGGTTTGCCATTTCCTTCTCCAGCTCATTTTACAGATGAGGAAACTGAGACAAAGAGGGTTAAGTGACTTGCCCAGGTCACACAACTAGTGAGTGTCTGAAGCCAAATTTGAACCCAGGAAGATCAGTCTTTCTGACTCCAGGTCCAACACTATCCACTGTGCCACCTAACTACCCAGAATTTATAGCTCATGTTTGATAAACCCAAAGACTCCAGCTACTAAAGTAAGAACTCATTCTTCTAAAAAAAAAATGGTGGGAAAAATAGAAAGCAATCTAGCAAAAATTAGGCCTAGAGAAATTCCTCAAGATATATGCCTATACAGATTGATCTCTCTCATTCTCTAGCCATGAAGCTATAACTATATCTATAGGTAAATGGATATAGTTTATAAATATAGCTATAACTATATATATGTGTATATCTCACACACACACATATATCACATCTGGGTATAAAAATACCAGGAGAAGGCAACATAAACAAATTAGAGAAAGGCCAAAATTACCTTTCAGATTTACATACAAGGGAAGAGTCTGTGAACAAACAAGGGACAGATAAACACTTTTTGTGGTGGCAAGGACCTGGAAATTAAGGGGGTGCCCATCTATTGGAGAATGATTGAAAAAAAAAATTATGGTATGCAAATTAATGGAAAACCATTATGCTATAAGGAATAATGATGGGAATGTTTTCAGAGAAACCCTGGAAGAGTAGTATGAACTGACACAATAAAGTGTATCCAGGGTGCTGATATTTTCTGGATAAAGCCATGGAATATTTTGCTTTGATTGTGCATTATTTGTTACAAGGGTTTTCTTTTTTTTTTTTTTCAATCAAGGAAAGTGGGGAGGTGGTGGCAAACAGACTTTTGCTCATTAAAAATTTTTTTTTTCAAAAGTAGATATTAAGAAATAAACATGTAAATCTATAGTTCTAACAGGCTTTCCCAAAAGTTTAACTACCCTTTCCAAAGATGTCTGATTGTTCCAATTATAGCTCCTTCAAAAGCACCAGCCCATTTGCAAATGGGCCTTTTGGTCTATAAACCTGTAGACAAGATTTCAATTAGGGGTTAAGACTAACAGCTACCATTTATATAGAACTTTAAGATTTGCAAAGTGCTGTATATTATGTTATCTCATTTGATCTTCAAAATAACTTTGTGAGACAGGTGCTATTATCATCGTCATCTTACAGAAAAGGAAATTAAGGCTGAGAGAAGGTAAGTGTTCCATTTAGGGTCAACAGCCAGCTTCTGAGACAAGATTTGAACTAAGTTTAAAAGAAAATCATCACTTTTATTTCATTTAAAAACAATGAACCAGGTTACATTTCAATTTGAAAACAAAAATAGATTAATGATTACCATTAAAAAAAGTCAAACTTTTTTAGAGTACTTGGACAGATTCCCTCTGTTAAACTACAATTAGATTATTTATAAAATCAGTCAAGTGTCCCAATATTTACCGTAACACATACAACTTCAACCCTTTTTTGCTTTTAATTAAAAGTGAAAAATGGTACAATTCATTTGCTGCAGGATAGAATTTACCACTAACACCACATTTTGGGCTCAATGGTAATACAAAAAGGAGCTGGACTAAATGATCTCTGAAGTTCCTTCCTATTCTAAACCTCTATAGAACTTTCAAACATGTAAGGAGAAAATGTTCTCAGTAATTTTATCATAAGGCAAAAACTTAACAATTATAACCTTTAAATAAAAATGGGCACATGCATGATAATAGGTATACTGCTCCTACTATATAGTGTCATGGATTTCTTACTACAGTACTTAAAGCATCTGCAATTTCACTTGTGTACATGTTTCCTCCACCAACCAATGACTGCAATTCCTTCATGAGTTCAGAAATTGGCTTCATGAGTCGCTGTAGCAAAAATTCATCACACTTGGCCAATCTGGCAATGAGCCTCTCTCAGCTAAGTTAGGCTGATCTTTGGCCTGTACTAGATTTTATCATTAAATGACATTACTAAAAAGGCTGAGGTAAAATTTCAAACGTTGATACACTAGTTTCTACTTCAGAGTCTAAGTTGTCATTCTAAGGCAATGTCTTCTTTTATACACTGTACAACAACTGACTACATTCTGAAAGAACCATATGCCAAGGTTAAACCTGAGTAATCCAGATATTCTCCATTTCACCAATGATGAGTAAACTTGACACAAGAAGATGAACTATACAGATTACTAAGAGACATTACAAGTTGCTTCCTCTTTGTTGTAATCCTACAATTCCTTTAAATGCTGAAAGCACTTCCCTATGAAAGTTCACAACTGGTCAGCCAATAAACATTTATTAGGCACCTACACTACAGAAGCTACTGAGCAGAAACTAAAAACACATATAACTGATGAAAATAAATCTTTCACTGTTCATGTCCATCACTTAGTCCTACAAAACAGATGACTTCACGAAGGCAGTCAATAAGCAATGTTTAAACAGTAAGTGTGTATGTGCTAAGCACTGAGGATACAAATCCAAGCCTAAGTTAAGACAAGCTTTGACTTTAAGTGATGCTTAATTTTCTTAAAACTTTAAATAAAAATCAATCAGAAAAAAAAAAGTTTATGTCCTCCAATTTCATGAATTTAGGTCATTTTTTCCTTCATATAGATAGCACTTATCGAAGTGCCTGGAACACAGCTGGCTTTTAATGTTTATTAGGGTGCCTGGCTGTCTCAGTGGATTAGTCAGCCAGACCTGAATTCCGAACTGCCCTCGGTGACTTCCTAGCTGTGTACTTAACCTGTCTGTCTGAGATTCCTCATCTGTAAAATGGGGATAGTAACAGCCTGACCTACCTCCCAGGGGAGGTTCGAAGCTCAAGGAAGATAATAATTGCAAAGTGCTTAGCACAATGCCTGACAGTTAAGCGGTATATAAATGTTAGCTATCATCATTATGATGACCATTGACTAAATAAAGGGACCCTTCTTGCCTATAGCCACATTTGTACTTTTAGCTTATTTGGGATACAAGATAAATGTTATTTCTTTGGTTCCTGCACTCGAACACAGCGGGCGTTTAATAAATGCTTACCAGTGACCGATTGATGCTTGGGGGTATGAAAAATTCCACTCCTTGGGATGGAATTACTTGCCTGTTTTAGGCGAGTCCTTAAGTACTCTAAGTCCAGAGCTTTACCCATACCCCCAGTAAGTTGGTACAACTCCCCCGGATTTATTATCGCCTTTTTTTGCAGGGCTCCCTTCTCCCCAGAGTCGGGAAGGTGCGGGCTGAACTTCAGAGGGAGCCCCCCACCCCCTTCGCTGCTGCTGCTGCCGCCGCTGCTGCATGACAAGCTCCCTGGGAAGCCCGAGACCACGTGGGGCCTCCTCGATCGCCGTGAAGGGCTCCCGACTCCGCACTACTCCTCCGACAAGGACCGGGACCCCGGGGGCTCCCTCCCCTCTCGCGGCGCCCCGACCCATGCCACCTGTGCGGCCCGCAAGGATGCCAGGCTCCCCGGACCAGCAAACTTGGCGGTCGGTCCAAGGGGAGGAGAGTGGGGGAGGAAACGACGGAAAGAAAGGAGGAGAAGCTTCGGATCCGGGCCGGATGGGACCTGTCCACCCACGCCCCTTCCCCTCCCTCCGCAGGGGCGCACCGGATGAGGGCCCGAGGCTGGGAGCGGCTCCGGAGGGCGGGACGCAGGCAGCAGCCCCTCACGCCCGCCCCACTCGCGACCTCTCACCTCCAGCCTAGCCTCTGACCTCCCCGCCGCCCCCCCCCCACCGGTCCTCCACGGTCCCGGTCGGAGCTGCCCGCCCCGCACCTGTCACTCAGCAAAGACGCCGGCCCCGGCGCTTCCCGCCCGGTTCCCCTCCGGCGTCCCCCCGGCAGCCGCGGGCGCCTCGGTCCCGCCCCGCCCCGTCCCCCTCACCAGGTGTCCCCTTTCCGGAGCGAGGTTTTGAGCAGCGTAGCGATGTCGGACTGCTGGGTGTCCAGATCCGCCGCTCCTCCCTCCGCCATCTTCTCCCACTAGTGGCAGCGGAGGTGGCGACGGCAGCAGCGGCGGTGGTACCGGCGGCAGCGGCGGCGGCAGCGGCAGCGGCGGCGGCGGCGGCACCGCCCCGGAGCATTGTGGGAACACGGCGTCCCGCGGCCCCGCCCCGCCGCCGGGTCGGCAACCTAGAGAGACGTAATGGGGGAGGGGAGGGGGAGGGAGGAGGCCGAGCAGAGCTTGGCCAGGGAGCGCGTGGGCGTCCTTTGCTGCCCCCTAACGGCCAGCGCCGAGGGCAGCAGCCGCGGCACCACCACCTTGAACTTCATTGGCTCTTCCCAGCGAGTAAAGGCTCCCTCTCCTCCATCCCCCGCTGGGAGCCCCTGCACCGTTGTGGCCCCGGCACAGCCCGATCCTCCCGGCTCTGGGAGCCCGCCGATGCCTTCCCTCCCTTCCCCCTCCAGGGGCGAGATGTGCGCGAAACCTTATTTTTCATGACAACTCCAGCTTAATAGGGTGTGTGTGCGTGTGCTCGTGCACGCGTGCCCGTGACCAGATGTGTGCGGAACATGACAACTCTGGCTTATAGAAATTGTATGTATGTATGTATGTATGTATGTATGTATGTATGTATGTATGTATGTATTTATACTCGTGCCACTGGCCAGATGTGTGCAAAACATGACAAACCTGCCTTAACAGGGGTTTTGTGTGTGTGTGTTCACACGCGTGTGCGTGTACGCGTCAGTGGCTAGATGTGTGCGAAACCTGACAACTGTGACTTTAAAAGGGGTTCTGTGTGTGTGTGTGAACGCCTGTGGCAAGATGTGTGTGAAACACGACAACCCTACCTTAACAGGGGTTTTGTGTGTGTATGTTCGCGCCATATATACACGTACGCGCCAGTGGCTAGATGTGTGCGAAACCTGACAACTGTGACTTTAATAGGGGTTGTGTGTGTGTGTGTGTGCGCGCTCGATGCCAGTGGCCAGATGTGTGTGAAACACGACTCTGGCTTAATAGGGTGTACGTGTGTGTCTGTGAGCGCACGGAACGATGTGAGCGGAACGCGACAATTCTAGCTTAATAGTTGTGTGCGTATATGTGTGTCTACACATACCAGTTAACCAGATGTGTGCAAAACACAACTTTAGCTTAATAGGTGTTGTCTGTAAGCATATGTATACGTATACACATGCCAGTGTACGAAACATGACAACTCTACCTTAGTAGGAATCGTGTATGTACGGATGCGCACAGCGGTGGCCAGAAGTACGGGAAACTTTATTTTCTTAGCAACTTTGGCTGTGTGTGTGTGTGTGTGTGTGTGTGTGTGTGTGTTTGCACATGTCTGTACCTGTGCATAAGCAGAAGAGCAGCTGAAATATCGTATGACAATTTCGTTTGTCCCTTGACTCTTGGGTTCGCATGGCAAATACCCTTTATCCAAGCTACTTGAAACCCAGCTGGAGTAAGAGAGAATTGGAAATTAAAACCCTTGACCATAGTGCCAGAACTGGTCTCTCTCCACCCTCCTACTGGCATCAACTGGTGTGCTATGTAGGGAGAGTAATGGGCTGCTTTAAATGGTATAATCTGTCCTCTCATTCCCCTAAGTAGACCCCAAACAACTACAGGAAGCATTTGGCTGCTTCCTTGCAGATGAAACATTTGACCTACAATAAATTTTGCTCAGACTTTAAAGGTAATGAAAGAAACCAGCACTAAACCACCTTCATGTCAGTGCAGAGCTGTACTTCCTGGCCCCATTGTCAAATGCTTAACAGAAATTTAAAAAGCATTAGATTTGACTAATCGAAACCCAAGTAAATCCAGCTATTTTAACAAAACTGTCCCTCACCAAAACATACAGAGATTCAGGATAGGAATAGAACAAAATTGCATGCTAAAAAAAAAAAAAATCCCAGGGCTTCACTAAAAGGAATTCTATAAAACTAATCTGAGAGAATCTCTTTTATAGTACATGAAGAAATCAGACCATCCAATAGGTTGTCTTGGTTATAGGGTCAAGCTGACACTGATAAATCAGTAACCAAGACATTACCTTCGCTGCATTATTTGCAAATAAAGTCTGTTTTAATATATTTCAGGGCCATGGCTAAGCAAGGTTCATAACATAATTTTAATGAAACATATGATTGTAGAAGATTCACTTTCTTCCATTATAAATTCCATACTTCTTATCATAAAATTTGGCAGGTTTTAGACCAAGCCAGAAAAGCTTTTAAGTATAGATGGGTCAGACTGACTAGATGTCATCTGAGAAACGGTCCAGCTAAGTTTGGAGAAGCTCATCAAAAAAGGACTGATCACCAGGGGATTTCTTTCTTTTTTGTTCCAGTAACTCATTAAATACTTTTAAATATATTCCATGATTGGGGTCTGTGGGAGTGGAGAGTGATTACAGCCACACTGATGAAATCTTTTTTTTTTTTTTTGCTCAGTGACCTCACTTCTTACCTAATAATGGGAATTTTCCCCATTGTGCTACCTCTGATTTGAGTGCCTGAAAGCACTTCCTAGTCTTTAATTTAGAAACCAGAAAAGTAAGTAGGTTACCAAGTGACTCAGTGCCAAAAAAAAAAAAATAATAAACCAATGGTTTTAACTCCTGGCCTCTTCAAAGAATGACATCCTCACTCTGTCAGCACTAGGAAATATGTTAAGTGAAGTGAGATTCTAGAATTGTTTTTCTTTTTGTTTGTTTTTTATGGTCACCAATGACATTGTTCAATCAACAAACTTTTATTAAACACCTATTGTGTTCTGAGCACTGTTCTAGTGAGGGAGATACAAAGTTTATATTAAAAAATGATCTCTGATACTCTGAACAGTTTCATATGGGGATGATACAGACTTAGATACTTATAATTCGTGAAAAATGTAAAATAAAATATTATGTGAGGTACTTGTGGAAAGGTTCTTGAAAAGATAGCTTAGGGTGGCAAGCATGCTGGACTTGAAAGTCAAGAGAAATCTGTGTTCAAATCCCACCTCTGACACTCATCAGCTTTGTGACCACTTAGCCAGGCTTTAAATTGGGAATCTGAGGGCTTCATTTCAAATTCCAGTTCTGACATTTACTACTTTCATGACTTTGGGCAAGCCTCCCTTTGGTCCTGAGTTTTCTTATTTGTAAAATGAAGGTATTGAACAAAAGTCCTTTTCATCTTTAAATCTATGATGATGTCACTTCTTTCCTCATCCTCCAAAATAGAAATACCTATATAAGGTGAATTGTACAAAGCATGGCCAGATATTTTGTCTAGTTTTGGTTGACTTACTTTGGGACGGTTTCCAGATGTGTTGACCCATTGCTGAAAGAACATGATGTTTTGGTATGATGTGGAAAACTGAGCGGGGTCCTTTGGTCTTCTCCCTCCATCTCCAAAATAGCAGGGGATCAAGGTGCAACATCTATTAAAAGAAATAGCTTCTAGCATGTCCCTCGTTGCCAGATAAGGGTGGGAAAAGGACGAGGTCCTCTACTCCATATCATGGTGACCCCACCTGGGTCTCTGGCAACCCCTGCCTTTCTTGGAACAGATGATTTTGTGAGATCAAGACGAGATGGTGGCTTCTGAATCATTTACTTAGTCCTATGGGGAGGACCATTCCATGCATAACAGCAAGTCCTTTCAGGAATGGGTCAACCTGAGGCCAGAAGCAGCCGCAAAACTCCACAGGCTCAACTGGAGGCACGTAGAAAATACCTGCTCTCCTTCTGCATAATTGCCAGCCTCATAAGATTGTTGTAAAGGTCTCCTAGGGCAATGTGTATGAAACATGTAGTGAACTTAATATGCAATGTGTATTAAAATATTCTTGTAAATGTTAGGTACTCCCCCCTCCCCCACCACCATATCCCTGGTACTTAGCACTGTGCCTCATATATATTAGGCACTTAATACATGTTTATAGAACTGAATTGAATTAAATAAGACTACCAAGCAATATGATGTTGGACACTGGAGAAAAAGTAGAAACATTTATGTTTTTCTTCTGTTTTCTGTACCAATGAAAATTATCTACAGACTGAGAAAAACAGAACAAAAATTGTTAGTATAGAATCCAGACCCAAGATGGATAAGATCATACTTGGCAGGCCTCAGTGAGTTCAGATCACCTATGAACTTTCACCCAAGGGATGTATGATGCAGTGAAAAGGTCACTGACTTTGGAGTCACAAGACCTGAATTTGGATGCTAGTTCTAAGTCTTACTACCTGAATGACATTGCATAAGACACTTAACCTTTCTGGGATTTAATTTCCTCATTTGTAGAATGGGAGAATTGAACTCTATGATCCTACAGAGAAGAAGTAGCTTGGGGGAAGAGTAGAGGCAGGAAAAGTGTAGGGGAGAGGGAAGGAGAAGAGAATAATTCAATCTGGCCTATGTTTAGAACAGAGATGTCTGTAAGGAGGCCTGCCCACAGATTAAAATGTACCTGGGAAATATTTAACAAAATAAACAAAAATAAAATAGAACATAGATAATGTTAATATGTGATTTTCTAAGTCAACATGCAGCCTTCAGAGAACCTTATATATGGTTTAGTGATGATTTATGGACAGTATAAAAATTGAAAGGGCGGTAATATCAAATTGGAAACGGCTTTCAAAAGGATTTTTTGGAATAGGGAGCCACTGAAGATTTTTGATCAATGAAGTTATTTAACTAGTTCTACTCCTAAGAAAGATCATTCTGGCAACAATATTCATTCATTCATTCATTCATCCATTCAACAATCATTTAACTGGAATAAATGAGTTACCACATATAAAGTGTTTTGCAAATCCCCAAAGTACTATATAAATGCTGGCCAATGTTGCTACTATCACTATTATTACTACTGGAGTGGTTTGCCATTTCCTTCTTTGGCTCATTTTATAGATGAGGAAACAGGGGCAAACAGGATTAATTGGCTTGCCCAGGGTCACACAGCTAAGTGTCTGAGGCCAGATTTGAACTCAGGTCTTCCTGACTCCAGGTCAGGCATTTTTTGTACTGTATCACCTAAATTCCCATTCGCTATGCCACCTAGCTCCCTCCCCCAGTAGAGATAAATCTTATGTGATGAAAACAAAGGCAAATAGTGAGTGAAGATGTTGAAATGTTTTGAGGAATAGAGGAAAAGGGACTGAAGAAGCTCATGTTGGATTACCTCAGTCTTCTTATCGAAATCTACTGGATCATCTGCTACTTGTATGGAAGGTTTGGTTGTCGGCAAAAAAAAGGAAAAAAAAATCAAGAGTCATTATGTTGAAGGAGAGAGGAAGTTGATAAGGGGAGAACGAATACTTGTGGGGCCTATCTTAGTACATATAGTAAGTTCATAGTGGGTAGGAGTAGTTAGGTGTTATAATAAAGTGTTAGGAACAAGAATAGAAAACTCAAATGTTGAGTTTGAGTTTATTACAAAATAATTATGTCCAGAACAAGATTTTGATTTACTGTTTGTTATCAAGGTATTAGTATATTATTCTTCATTTAACAAAGATGGCACCACCATCCAGAAGGTATGCATTTTTTACTTATTTATCTGAAGTTGTCTTCAAAGTTTACAAAGAAGATAGAAAAAAAAGAAAAATGATAGGAAGTTTTCCCAAATAGGAATCTGCATCTCTTAGACCAAGAAAGATATAGAAATAATAAAGATTGACAGTGGGTAAAACTGATCTACTTTGATAGATATTTTACATATTACTTAAATTATACTTAAAAATAAGTATTACATATTACTTAAATTCATTGATAGATTCTTTTAAAGGCTGACAGTGGACCCCAAATAATATTGGAGGTTTAATCTCTGGGCACTTCCTTGATTTTTATAAAAATGAACTCTGGAAAGTGATGTCACTTTAAACTCTCTATCTAGCATTCAGATCTTCAAGTCATCCAAATAATAGCTTCAAATATGAATTTTATCTGTTTGATTCCCCCCCCCATGTAGTTTTAATCATATCATTCTCTTACTCACTAAACCCCACTGGCCTTTAGGGAAATTATCTATAGGAATAAATAAAAACTCCTTGTTTGGCCTTTAAAGACCATCACAACCTTGCCCCTACTTACCTTTCCAGATTTATTACACATGACTCCCCTTCACACACTCTATGGGTCAGTCAAATTCTCCTTACTGTTCCTCATACACAATACTCCAACTGTTATATCTTTGCCTTTTACATTGGCAATCCTTAATAGTTTTCTCTAAGACTCAGCTCACATGCCACATTCTACATGAAATCTTTCTGGTCTCCTGATGCCTCTAACTAGTAATGCTTTCCTTTGCAAAAATCACCTTCTATCTGCTTTGTATATACTTTGCATGTACTGGTATTTGTACATGCTATCTCTCCTGATAGAATTTAAGCTGCTTGAAGGCAGAGACTGTTTCATAAAATGAAATGAAATAAAATGCCAAAGAGCACACAGAGGTTACAGGCAAAAAGTCTTCTTTATTCCATCAGAGGAGGGAAGCTAGACACATGTGCCAAGGTCTCCTCTGGGATTGAGGATACCCAAAGTAGTGGGGCTAAGCCTTGATGCATATGGTTGTGCCTAGACAGAAAACCAAACACTGAGGTATAACTGTAGCAGTAAAGTGTAATAGCAACAATGAGACAAGTATGTCTAGTGACAAAAAAATCTATCCATAACAGTGCTTCATGACCAGAATGTGGTTCCTGCAGGTGCTTGTCTGAGCTCAGGGACCACTTGGGGCTGGTTTGAGCTAATTCTGTGACTTAGCTATAGCAGAGTTCCTCTAGAGGGTGAACGCAAAGGACTTTTACCAAGCTTAGAATACAGCTTGTTTGCTGGGTCTTAGCTTCTGGAGAACAGGGAATCTCCTAATAGTAAGAAAAGAGAGGAGTGATCTTGGTGTTGGAGTCCTGACAACTTTGTACCCCCAGTGTCTAGAACATAACTATTTGACAAATAAATGTTTATTGACTAATTCTTGAAGTATGGTTGATCCAAAAGATTTCCAGAGACTGAATAAAAGATTGGTTACATAGCTAGATATATAGACTACTGATTTTTGACTAATCAGATTATTTCTACACAGATGAGTCCCACATCTATGTATATTCAGCCCTATTCTTTCTCCTCACCTCTAGTCCCATATCTCTGCCTAGTGGACATTTCAAACTGTAGGTATCTCAAACTCAACATGCCCATCTATGACACAACTTACCTTTTCCACAAAATTCACCTCTCTTTCAAAAACCTCTATTATCATTGAGGTTGCCACCATCCTCCAAGTCACGCAGATCTTTAGTGTCAGCTTCATATTCAACTCCTCACTCTCAATCCACCTCCACATGTCCAAGCTTGTTGCCAAACTATTTTGATTCCTTTTTTAACCTTCATGCCATCTTTAATATATGTCCCCTTCTTTCCATTCACACAACCACCCCATTCTAGTACAGACCCTCTTTCCCTTTTGTTTGCACTATTACAGTAACCGTCTAATTGGTCTCCCATGCCAATTCCTCTTCAATAGCTACCAGTTATTTCTCTAAAGTGTAGTTCTGACTCTAGGATCAAATATAAAGTCCTTTGTTTGGCTTTTTCTTACCTTTCCAATTTTCTTACTCTTTATTCTTCTTCACACACGGTGATCTAGCCATATCACCCTACTTGCCATTGCTTGCACATGTCTATCCATCTCTATCAACATGCCTTTGCATTGTTTGTTCCCCATGCCTGAAATACCCCTCCCTTCTCCCCTCTGTATCTGTCCCTTGCTTCCTTCAAGATTCAACTCAAATAACTACTTGTGGTACTCTTTCTAGCTGCTAGTGCCTTCTTTTTGAAAGTTACCATCTACCTGCTCTATAGGTATCTATGTAGCTATTTGCCTTTCTTTGTGTTTCCAGTGCTTAGCCTAATGTCTAAGACTTAGTAAATTCTCAGTAAATGCTAATTGAGAGGCCTGATTTACTACTGCTACTTCTGCTGCTGTTCATTCCTCTCCTGCCCCTCATTTTACAGATTAGGACATTGAGTTTCAAAGCTGTTCGGTGACAACTCAAAAGTCCTACAGGCAATAAATGACATAGCTGGGATTTGAATTTCTAATGCTAATTGGTAAGGAGTTGGGGGTGGGTGGGTGGAGGGAGAGGATAGTTACCTTTCTTAGTGTCTCCTGTAAGGTTGGTTGTACTCACTAGGTCCCACCTTTTTTTTTTTTTTTTTGCATTAGATCTTTCCAGCACCATAGCTAACCTTGCAGAACAGATCTACACTTAGAGACTAATACGAATAGTGGGTGGGCATCTCTTAAAGATTCTGTCTTCTACATAGCCTTAAGCACTAAATTGCAGGCAGCTAGGTGGCGCAATATTGCATAGAATGCTGGGCCTGGAGTCACAACGACTCATCTTCCTATGTTCAAATCTGGCACCAGACACTTGCTAGCTGTGGGCTAGTCACTTAACTATGGGTTAAGTTAAAATACCTGGGCAAGTCACTTAACCTAACTTTTAGCTTCAGTTTCCTCCTCTGTATAGTGAGATGGTGGATTAGATGGATTAGAACATCTAAGAACACTTCCAGCTCTTATAGCTTAGTGGATAGGGTATACCACCTTGATAGCATGGCAGACTCAAGAGATATACAGAGAACAAAATCAGACATCTACATTAATTTTATGACAGGGTTGACCTAGATTGTCATAATTACTGAGTTTGGATATTCGAAGAAGATAATTAGGAACAAAAGTTTTTTTTTTTAATAATGTAGACTTGATAACTTGGTTCCCTCTGCCAAGTTATTTCTTATCATAGAAGTAAAAAGTGCTATGTGATAGATTGGCACCATTTCATTTCTCTTATTTTTTTCTTTTTTTTTTGGAGGGGGAAAGGTAGGGCAATTGGGGTTAAGTGACTTGCTCAAGGTCACATGGCTAGGTTTTTTTGTGTTAAGTGTCTGAGGTCCAATTTGAAACTCAGGTCCTCCTGACTTCAGGGCTGGTGCTCTATTCACTGAGCCACCTAGCCACCCCAATTTCATTTCTTTTATTGCTGTCATTCATGGGGGTGCAACAAAAAACTTGGGACAGGTATTGGAACATGTTCCTGGTCTCTTGGGACACTCTTCTGGCTCAACAAATTAAAAAAAAAACCCACCCAAAGTCCTTGAGAACGGTCATCTGTAAACTATTATGTGTTGATGGTTATCTTCTGTAAGTACACACATAAGCAAGTATATAAGAGATCATGGACCATTTTGCAGAATTAGCACAACTGGAGTGACAAGTTTGAAGGAAACGCAGATTGTGGGACACTTGTACTTAAAAAAAAATCTTTCTTCAAAAACCTGATATGGATATTCAGGTCTAAAATCTGTCACTAAACTATTAGGACAGGATTTGGGGTCTGAAAATGAGAGGCTTTAAAATCTTCCTCTGCTGCAGTTTCCTGATGTGTAATAGGAATGATAATACCTATAGAGCCTGTCTCATGGGGTCATTGTGAGGATCACATGAGATAATAAGGGTAAAACACCTCATAAATCAGAGCTTTAGTAATGATAATAATTTGTATAGCAATATATTCTATAATTATAGTATATATAGCATATATTTTAGAGATAATAATTATTATTGGTCAAGTTAATTTCTCTGTTTCTTAGTATCCTCATCTATAAAATAAAAGGGTTAGACTAAATGACTTCTAAGGTCCCTCCTAATTCTAAAACAGCCTTCTCTCAGCACCAGGGGCCTCCAAACCTTGGAACATCTGACCATCTCTCCCAACCTGAAATATCCTTCTATAAGACTTGTCCTTTGTCTCATTTGTGAGTTCCTTTTGGGGCCCCCCATTGTATAGAATAGCCCAAGCTGGCCTTCATTCTTCTTTTGACTCTGTTCCTAGCTTCTGAACTTCATAATCATGCCTCCATGATGGGTACCTTCTTCTCTTCCCTCTACTACCTCCTGTTTTTCAGCTCCCTTTTATGTGGCATTTTCCTTATTAGAATGTAAGTTCTTTGATGAGTATTTTTTAAAATTTGTATTCCCAGCATTTATCATAGTTCTTGACATTGTGAGTGTTTAATAAATGCTTATTTCCTCCCTCCCTGCCTTTCATCCTTCCTTTCTTGCCCCCTCCCTCCCTCCCTCCCTCCCTCCCTTCCTTCCTTCCTTCCTTCCTTCCTTCCTTCCTTCCTTCCTTCCTTCCTTCCTTCCTTCCTTCCTTCCTTCCTTCCCCCCTCCCTCCTTCCTTCCTTCCTTCCTTCTTTCCTATCTTGATATGGTAGCACACTAACTAATAATGTAATGGTAAAGAAATAGGGAATTGGCTAAAGATGCCCAGTAAGTCCTTTTAAAAGCTAGCTGACAGAGAGTAGGAAGCATGCAATAACCAGCTCTTGACCAAACTGAAGGAATGCCAAGAGGCTAGTCATACTTCAGTTTTTTGTGTGGTTATGACATTTGGGTCTTCCATAAACATCATTCAGTGTCCTGAGTAATAAAGGTACTAGTGATATCTGTGCCTCTCTTTTCATGTCAAATAGCAAGACAGAATAGTCAGGAATAAGGTTCTGAAGCCCAGCCAGTTCATCAGTATCTAAATTATGCTGACTATATCTCATCTCCATTTGGCTGGACATGGGCCAAGGATGGATGGCTGTGAGATACCTAAATAGCTTCTGTACAAGTTGAAATTGTACAAGCTCTCCATTGCCTTCAGTATAAAAATATAAGTTCTTTTGTTTGGCATTCAAAACCTTTTGCAATCTGGTTTCAGCCTACCTTTTCAGATTGGTAACCGAGCACTCTGCCATATGCATGGTATGCTCTAGCCAAATTAGACAATTTTCCTTTTCTCCTAGGTGATATTCCTATCATCTTTATGCCTCTGCAGACTGTTCCTTATTGTTGCCTCTCTCCTCACCTCTGCTGCTTGGAATCCTTAGCCCTCTTCAAAGATCAGCTCAAGAGGAGGCTGTGATGACCCCAGTGGTTAATGCACTATCCCAAATCAATCTATATGTATTTACACACACACACACACACACACACATATCCTCTGTTTATCTGGGTAGTCAGGGCTGAGAAGCAGTAGGAGGAATTGGTTATATTGGTTATATCCCCCAAAAGAATGTAAAGTCTATGGCAGCAGGAACTCTCTCACTTTTCTATCTGTATCTCCAGTCTCTAACCCATAGTATCTGCTCAATAAATGCCTGTTGATTGATTGATAATTAGAGGAGCTATAGGGACCTAGGGCAGCAGGTATTGCAGAAATATATTTAGATAGGTAAGATCTAGAATGCTCTATTCCAAGTTCTCAAGGGAACAGTTTCTACCTTTGGAAAGAGTGAACAGAAGGGCTTGGCTGGATGCTGTCTTCCCCACTATATTATCTACAAAAAGTATATTGTGATAGAATTATGTCTAACTACTACACATCACCGTAGGGGCACAATGTTATTACAGGGTTGGGATAAAGGGAATAATATGCTGGGGCTCCTATAATTAGTTGTGTGCAGAAGCAAAAAATTATCCTGAATGCCCTGGTGATTATGACAAAGTGAAAATTTAACCATAGGATTTAACTCATGTATAAGACCCTCTGTCTCGCTAAAGGGTCCTAACTGGTCTTGCTCACATGGACCAAGTTTAGTTCTAGGAGAGCCTGGCCTTTAAAAAGAGAGATCCCATCCCTTTTTTCCTCTTTTCCTTGATTTCATCCCTGATTCCTTGATTTCATCCCTGGAGCCCCAGAGAAAATCTTTTAAGTCTGAGGTATGATTTTTGTCTAGAGTACCCACAAAAGAGATTATCCGGGTTCCTTCTAGAAACCTACTCAGTGTATGGAATGGAAAATATTTATTAAGCTCTTATTATGTACTAAGTACTGGAGATAGAAATAGAAAAACAAGACAATTCCTATTCTCAAGGAGCTTTTCCAGGAGACAACTCTTATAGGAAGGTTCAACTGAAGGACAGATGAAAAAGTTATGGTGGCAAAAAGAGATCAAGTATAGGACAGCTATTTATTTCCTCCATTACAAAAGAAATATTTAAGATACAAAAGACTCATAAGCATGCACTGGCAAAGACTTTAAAACATGACACAAATACTTAAAATATGAGTAATTTCATTTTCACCTTGGCTCATTACTGTTCACACAGTTCCCTCAAGATCCATACCTTCCTGGCAAGTCAGAGCATGGCTTGGGCTCATCCCTCTATTGGTGGTCACTTACACTTTAAAGTGCATTGTAGTAGCTGCATAAAACTCCTCTTACAAGTCAGCACTGACTACCCAAGAACTCCCAAACTCATGAGGCAGCCACCAGGCTCGAAGAGTCCATCACTGGCAATTGCTGTTTGGTTATCTGTGCTCAGGAAAAGAAACACAAAGCACGTAGGGCTTTGAGATCTTATCTCAGGCTCACCTAGGCTGGCATATGTGTTCACTGGCATGTTCAAAAACCTACACTGTCACAGAAAGTCCAAGGGAGAGAGCTCTGAGTTTTTTTTTTTTTTAAGCAATCGGGTTAAGTAACTTGCTCAAGGTTACACGGCCAGTTATTTCTGGGTGGTGCTGAGTATCTGAGCCCGGATTTGATCCAGGTCATCCCGACACTGGAGCCAGTGCTCTTACTCGCTGAGCCACCTGGCCACCCCTAAGAGAGCTCTGAGTTTTAAAAGAGAGGAAGATGAGGGGAAGAATAGAACTTGCTCTCTGTTTAAGGTCTGCTGAGTGGGTGGCTTTTCCTGTCCCGGTGGCGAGGCTTTTTTCTGTGGACTCCTTCTGCTGCCATCCTAGTTCTGCTGCCATCCTTAGTCCAAAGTTCTTCGGTGCTAGGCAAGGGAGCTCATCTCAGCTCCATGCATGGCCCATAGGATGTGCTATAGCTAAAGCAGATCAGGGTGGCTCCCAAGTACCCTCACAGAACAATTTTCATCCTTCCCAGGTTGAGAGGAGATGGCATGAAGAAACTTTGGCTCTGGAGTTTGAAGACCTGGGTTCCAATCCTGTCTTTGGAATTGATGTGACTTTGGACAAGTCTCCCTATGTCTTAGCTGCCTCATGATGGGGGAAGGAAGGATCAAGTAGCCTTTAAAGGCCCTGTCAGCTCTAAATCAAGAAGACTTTGATTGTCTTAGTGTCCAAAAGAGGAATTAAAAAAAATCCTTCTCCATTAATGATTTTCACTATAACAGATATCAGTTCTCCTTGTCCCTCTTTGGTCAAAACAATTTGTTCACATACGAACTGACAGGGTGATGAATTGATTTCATGCTCTAGTAGATCTCTTTAATTTCTCTAAACTTGTTATTGTTGTTGAGCCATTTTTCAGTCATGTCTGACTCTTCATGACCCCATTTGGTTGGCTTGTTGTGTTTTTTTTTTTGGCAAAGATATTAGAATGGTTTGCCATTTTCTTCTCCAGCTCATTTTATAGATGAGGAAACTGAGGCAAACAGGGTTAAGTGACTTGCCCAGGGTCACACAGCTAGTAAGTGTCTGAGGATAGATTTGAACTCATGAAGAGAAGTCTTCCTGACTCCAGGCCCAGCTCTCTATCCACTGTACCACCTACTTAGGTTAAGATAAACTTGATCACATAAAACATGGATATATACATATATACACACATACACACATGTAACACAATATTTAGGGAGTCTCAGGGCGGCCAGGTGGCTCAGCGAGTAAGAGCACCGGCCCCAGAGTCAGGATGACCTGGGATCGAATCTGGGCTCAGATACTTATCACCACACCCAGAAATAACTGGCCATATAACCTTGAGCAAGTTACTTAACCCCAATTGCTTTAAAAAAATATATTTAGGGAGTCTCCAATTTAGGTAAATTTAACTTATATTTGAACAACCACTTAGGAACAACTCCTCTTTCCATGTGGCCATGGGATTATAGATACTTCTTTTTCTTTCCCTTTTGGCTCCTTGGAATTTCCCTTTCTTCTGCTTCTCCTTCCCACCAAACATCTCCCCTCTTCCCATACATGTCTTATTGGCCACAAGATTTCAAATAACGAAATTAGTGGTTAAACCTGAGGTTGCTTCTCCCTGCTAATTTTTCTCATAGTTCAAATACCTCCAAACCCTACCCTTACAATTTGGCATCCAACATTATCATTCTACCAAAACTGCTCTCTCCAAAGTTACCAATGATCTCTTTTCTTAATTATCAAATCCATCTATCCTCATTCTCATCAGCCTCTCTGCAATCTTTAACACTGTTGATTACTCTCTCCTTTTTGGTGCCCTCTTCTTTCTAGGTTTTTGGGACATCCAGATCATCCCCTCTAACTGTGTCTCACAGGGTTCTGACCTGGGTCACTCTTCCCCACTTGGTGATCTCATCAACTTCCCATGGATTTAATGACCATTTCTATGCTGGTGATTCTCAAATCGACCTTTCCTGCCCCCATCTTTCTGCTGACCTCTAATTTTGGATCTCTAACTGCCCTTCAGACTTCTCACACTGATTCTCATAGTAGCAACTCATAAGTGCTTGTTGATTGATTGACCAGCAAATATGTATTGGAGGAGACCTGTTCAGGCCTCTCTGACTTTAATACCTTCCCATTACCCATTGCACTACACTGTTTATCAAGTAGAGAAAAAATCTTTAAAGTATATGTAATACTATGTCATTCTTCTATACCACCAAAGCAAAAAAAAATGTGGAATGACCACTTACTGAAGCTCAACAAGCAATTTTTATTAGCTTTGTGGTCACCAGAATCATAGCTTTTGTTACAGTATTTAAGGGAATTGGTCACACTATAAAACCTGATGATGAATTAATTGCTTTGATTTTAAAATGTTGACACTTGAACAAACCTCAAACTAAATTAAATTGAAAACAGAAGCAATTGTTATTCAGGGTGTGGGTTTGAACTCACAGTGTCTTCGGAAATAGCCATTCCATCATGCGAAAACAGTATTGACATGCTCAGAAAAAGAAGAGTTAGAATTCTTCCTGTTCATTATATTTTCTTCATGAGGGAGTGATCCTTGAAGAAAAGAAAAGCAGATGAAAAATTGAGAGAAATTACAATTTGACTTCCTTAAAAAGTTACAATAGTAATAATTCATATTTGTATAATTCAGGTTTATAAAACATGTCCCTCACAACCCTGTGAGGTAAGTAGTGTTAAGTATTAATATCTCCATTTTATAGATGAACAAACCTAGTCTCAGATTAGGTGACCCCCTTAGAGTCATATAATCTGCTAAGTTTTATAGTCAGGATTCATGTGTCGGTTTCCCTTAACTACATGTCCAGTTTTCTTTCCACTGCAATGAGTGTTCTGAGCTATTTCTTTTTAGAGCTAAAGATAAAATTCTTTCCTTTTCCAGATGTAGTCACTAGTAAGTCATCCAGAACTTGGAACTATGGACAAATATGCTCAGCTGTACTTTGTTCATTTCCTGGGGATAGCAAACCAATTTAACTTGGAGTAGAAAATGTGAGGGAGTGGGTCCTTTTTGGCCTGAGCACAGCAAAGAACTCAGAAGACAAGGTGCTGAACTCTGTAAAATACAGTCATCTCAGGAGATCCCTTTATGAGGTTCAAATTGGTCACTTGAATGAGTCAAAAAAAAGCAAATAAAAAACAAGACAACCCTGGGATGCAGTCAAAGCAGTCCATAAGGGAAAATATATACCTCTAAAGACTTTGATTATCAAAAGAGAGCAGATAAGTGAATTGGTCATGCAATAAAAAAAACAAAACAAACCAAAAAACACACACACAAACCAAAAACCACCTATGTAAGCATAAATTAAAAAAAAAACCCTAAAGAGTAAAATATATATTCTGAAAATCAAAAAGAGGTAAATAAAATAAACAAAAAACCACATTGAATGAATTTTTAAAAAGAGGATCTGTTTTTTAAAGAAAAAAAATGAACAATATATATATAATTAATCTGATAGAAAAAAACAAATTGCCAAAATAAAAGAACTCGTAACAAATAAAGATTCAAATAAGTAAATAAGAGAAATTACTAGAAACTATTTTATTTAACATCAGCAAAAATTGTAATTTAAATGAAATAGATGAATATCTTTTAAAAATAAAAAAGGTACTCATTAATAGAGCATGAAAGAGGATTAAAAAAAAATAAGTTTATTGGTGCTTCTTGCTTTTATATCACAACCATTTCTGGGTATCAATTCCCTCTCTCTTTACCTAGAAGGGAACTCTCGTAATAAAAATGAAAATAGACAAAAAATAAGATGACTGTAGTTGACAGTGTAGGGAGGTAATCTGCTCTATTTCTTACAGATTTTGGTTTGTCAATTACTCAGTTCTAGTTTCTTGTCATTTACATTGTTACAGCCATTCTGTATGACCATTACTGTGTATACTGTTTATTTTCCTCTGTAGCTCCTCATAAGATAGTAGATGTAAACTTAAAAGTGATCTCGAGGCCATCTTGGCCAATCCTGTCATTTACAGGAGAAGAGACTGAGCTGAGGGAGGTTAAGATCACAGAAGTAGTAAACATTAGAGGAAGGATTTGAATTCAGGTTCTCAGACTCCAGAACTACCACTTTTTCCTGCTGTACAGAGAATAAGTTTCTGGGAATACAAAAACAATCCAAAACCTCAAAGAACTTTAATTATAATGGAGGAGGACTACACACACACACACACACACACACACACACGCACACACACACGCACACACACACGCACACGCACACGCACACGCACACACACACACTCTCTTGCTAAAAAGAGGCACAGAAAGTACCGAAGGCTGGGTGGGGCCTCAGTATCAGAGTTGGGGACTGATTTGGGTTTGAAGTTAGTATGACTGGTTACTCTTTCCAATAGAGGTGTTTTGGGAGGAATTTAGAAACCATTAACTAGAATAGGAGGTCCAAGTTCTCAGTGTATACCTGCTCTGACATCCATCCCAGTGTCATAAACTTTTCCAACCAACCTCCTAAATTTTCTGAGTCCAGAAAAAATGTCTCACCCTGACCTTTTGTTGACTCTGCTGCTCCAAAATTTAATTTGAAGCATTATTTTAAAGTTGTTTGGAGGGGAATGTTGAGAGTTCAGCAGGATTGCTGCCTCTGATCAGCTATCTTGAGTCTGATTATTAAATTATTATTATTACATTTATTCTCCTCTACCTGGTTTTTTTTTAGAGGGGCAAGGGCAGGGCATTTGGGGTTAAGTGACTCACCCAAGGTCACATAGCTAGTACATGTTATGTGTCTGAGGCCAAATTTGAACTCAGGTCCTCCTGACTCTAGGGCCGGTGCTCTATTCACTGCACCACCTAGCCCCTCCACCCTCTACCTGTTTTATAGGGCAGTTTTTTTTTTAAGTAGATGCTTTACATTTTCTTCTAATTGTTTTCAATTCTTTGACCTTGTTCTTATATTTCTTTTGCCTCCTGGAGTCATTTTATCTATTTGATCTATTCCATTCTTTTTTTTTTTTTAGGGAACCTACTACTTAATAAGTTTTTCTATGTTCTGTAATAAGTAACTTATTCTCCTAATTTTTTTCTCCAGAATCTCACTTCATTTCTAATTGCATACTTTTTTCTTACCTCATTTCTTCCAGACAATCTAGTAGTCCTTTCGATCAATTCCATCCTCACTTCCCCAATTCTTTGCTTTTAGTTGTTACTGTCTTTTTCTGGGTTTATCCCTTAGACGTCTCTTACGCCATAGTATTTGTTCACTGTGTTTGGTGTCTTTTTCTGTTTAGTATATTTTCAAATTCAGTGCATGGATTAGGACTTTGTGCTTAGTGCTGTATGACACTCTTAGATGGTTGTCCTTCTTTCATCCCATCCTCTCCTTAGTTTTGATAATGCCATTCGGGATAATGTAGCTTATGCTAGAACCTACTCCCTTTCTCAAATCTTGGCTTTTGTCAATCTCCTGGTGGTCCACTGTGCATTCAAGACTTGCCAGGTCTCTTTATCTTTCTGGTTGCATGATTCTAAATAAGGAGTTGGTTTTATTTCCTATTAAGGCCCTAAAATGGTTTGAGTACTAATCTCTGTCCTCTTTCATAGCATCCCTGTGCTGACACTGTGTTGGCTTGTCTCTTTCTGTGGGTCTTAGTATGCCTAGGAATGGCAGGCTAGGTCCTGTTCCCTGTGCAGTGACCTATTAGGGTTGACTCTATCCTCTGCTACTCTTCTGAGAGTCCAGAGTTGGGATATGGCTCTAGGTACATGATTTTTGGGGCCGGTGGTGGCTTGTAATGCCAACATTAAGAATAATGCTTGACTAAAAGTTCATATGTGGGTCTTCGTGCTGACTTTAATTGTCTTTCTGCCTTGGTTGGCTTGAAACCACTTACCAGATTTTATAAATTTCCCTGGAGAAATGACTCTATCTGATCTGCCTTCTCTGTCCATCTCTTTGTGCAATTCTGGACTTGGTAGGGAAGATTTCTTTTGGATCACTTTATTATATTCTTTTTGTACTCTTTTCAGACATTTGTTAGGGCTTCTTTGTGAAAGTTGGACTTCTCCAAGGTCTTTCATGTTGCCATCTTAACCCTGAATCGATTCATACATTTGCACTATCAACTATCAATGAACAGACAAAGGACAGCTGTCATTATGATGAGAGTACTTTATTCCTGCAGAACTCTCTCATAATTTCTTGAACTGGGCAGTGTCACTGCTTCCTTAACATGCTCCCTTTCCTTTAAGCCTGGCTTTTGCCCCCATGCCATTATTGAACCTATTCTCTTGAATGTTAGCAGTACCCAGATTATTACTAAATTCATTTTTAAAAATTACTTGTGTTTCTTGACCCATCTGCATCTTTTTTTTTTTGCATCAGTGATCACTCTGTATTACTGGATATTCTCTTCTCCTTAATTTTCAGGGATACCATGTATCACAGAAGCAATATCCTAACTCCTTTCCCATGAAAGCTAGGCTCAATAAAATTAATTGTAACTAGGAAAAAAAAAGAATATTGAAACTTTATTGCTGATTGTACCAATTGTACAGATTGGGTCTGCCTCAGGATACTCCCCATGAAGTTTAGTTTCAATATTGGGAGAAAAATGAGACCCATCAGTAGGTCATTTAATAGTTAACAAAAGTAGACTTACTTAGTTGCAGGGGGAGGAGGATATTGCATAAAGACATACATCAAGGACGCCCTGAGTTGATTCGGCTGAGTAAAGTTCTCATGCTTGAGTTGCCTCTTGTGGCCCAGGTAACACCAGGAACTCCCAGTGGCTGCTTTGTACTCAGGTGACTAGAAAGTAGGAAAGGGCCACAAACATTTTCATGGCACATACTAGATCCCAGACACGGTGCTAAGTGCTTTTTGCAAATAATATCTCCTTTGATCTTCACCACAACCGTTCGAGGCAGGTGCTATTTTACTGTTGGCAAAGGTTAATTGACTTGCCCATAGAACTGGATTTGAATTAAAGTCTTCCTGACTCTAGGCCTAGTGCTCTATCCACTGCAATACCAGCTGTTTCCAGCAACAATGACTTATCCTGAGGCTTTAGTCTCCTGTGCTAAGTTTCAAGGATGGTTTAAATGCCTTGTAAGGAAAAACTAGTCAAACTTGCATGGGGGCAAATTTATTTGCTTTCATGGCTTCAACTTGCATCTTTACACAAATAGATCCCTTATCTATTCACTGATCTTTCTTCTGATTTATAGAGTATACTTCAAGCTACACAAGTGACATTTCCACTAGGTGGTTCCACTGATACCTCAAGCCTTAACACGTCCAAAACTGTGTGCAACATATCCTTAAAAGGAGTCGACTATTTTCAACCAGAAGAGGAAGCAGCCAGGATCTCACTAAGCAGTTGGAATTTTGTAGTCCAACACAAGGGGAATTCATTCTAAATGCTGAACATTCAGGAGAGAGACTTACAAGGAGAGACATGTGGGGGTGGGGTGGAATAAGAATAAAAACTAGTATTTATGTAATGCTTTAAAGTTTGCAAAGTGCTTTTTTCCCCCTAACATATGTTAACTCATTTGATCCTTACAACGACCCTGCGAAGTAAGTGTTCTCGTTCAATGCAACCGTTTTTCAGTCATGTCTGACTTTTCATGACCCATTTGGGGTTTTCTTGGCAGAGATACGGGAGTGGTTTGCCATTTCCTTCTCCAGCTCATTTTACAGATTAGGAAACTGAGACAAAGAGGGTTAAGTGACTTGCCCAGGTCACACAGCTAGTAAGTGTCTGAGATAAGATTTGAACTCAGGAAGATGAGTCTGACTCCAGGTCCAGCACTTTATCCACTGCACCACCTAGCTGCCCTCAGGTACTCTTAATATCTTCATTTTTAAAAATGAGGAAATGGAGGCACAGAGAGGTTAAGTGACTTGCCTACCTTCACCCAGGAGGCATCTGAATCAGAATTTGAACTCAGATCTTTCTGATTATAAGTCCTGCTCTCTATTTGTGGTGTCACCTAGCTGCTAAGACATGAAGGTACCTGTTCCTCTTTCACAATTCACTGTTTTGGCCTTTGGCACCATCATTCAGCTAGTCTCCTATGCCCAAAGCATAGGGTATTTCTTACCTCTCCTTTACCTGTCAAACTCAGGCAGGTACCAGTTTTTTTTTAAATTCTATTTTTGTAATAACCCTTTTATTTTATCATTCTTCCTACTCCCACTCTGCTGGTGTTATGATCTCCCACACAAACTATTGCAGTAATTCTCTAACTGATCTTCCCAATTTCATTTTCTGTATTTTGCTCCATTCTTCACCTTGCTTACAGAATTCTCCCCCTCATACTCAGATTTAGTCACATTAGTACTCTTTTGATTAAAAAAAATCTTCAGTAGCTCTCTATTGCCTTTAATTAAAGCTCAAACTCCTTTCCTTGGCATTCAAGACCCTCTATAATCTGATTCTCCCTAGTTTTCCAGCTTTATCACATATGTCTCCTTTTATCTAGCCAAATGACTATCTCTTGAATAAACTATTCACTTTCTTTTTTAAAAATTTTTTATTCATTTTGAACTTAAATCCCCCCAAAAAAGAACATTTCCATGTACACCACACAACATAAAATGAGGATTCAATATAAAACCATGAATTTCCATTTCACACCATTTACTTTTTAAAAAAACTATGTAATAAATACAACACATTGTTTTAAAAGCTACTCTGCTTTTCTGTGCTTCCTTCTAAGTTTTCTTTCATTCTTTGCTGTGTACTTTTTCTTTTTTCTCCTTCTCTCCCTGCCTCACCCTAGAGAAGGTTACCATTAGACACATATGTGCATGTATATATAGATGTATATACATGTATATAGGGGCAGCTAGGTGGCACAGTGAATAGAGCACCGGCCCTGGATTCAGGAGGACCTGAGTTTGAATCTGACCTCAGACACTTAACACACACACATACACACACAAAACCTGGCTGTGTGACCTTGGGCAAGTCACTTGACCCCAGTTGTCCTGCCTTCCCCCTCCAAAAAGCAAAAAAAAAAAAATTAAATTAAATAAAAAAAACATACTATACCTACTTCTTTTATCAGTTTCTTCTCTGGATGTGGATAGTATCTTCCTTCATAGGTCCTTTGTAGTTAATTTGGGTATTTGTAATACTCAGATTGATTTAGTTGTTCAAACTTATACTTGGAATAATACTGTTGTTACTGTGTAACAGTAAGAGAACAGTGTTCTCTTGGTTCTGCTCATTTCAATGTGTAATCTTTGTCGTATATTGTTGTAGTCCCTTAGCTAGAATTTTATTTAGACTTTTTGCATTAATATGCATGAATGACATTGGTCTATAATTTACTTTCTCCACTTTTGCTCTTCCTGGTTTAGGTATCAGTGCCATATTTGTTTCATAAAAGGAGGTTGGTAGGACTCCTTCTTTGCCTATTATTCTAAATAATTTACTTAATATTGGAATTAGTTGATCTTTAAATGTTTGGTAGAATTCACTTGTAAATTCATCTGTTCCTGATGCTTTTTTCTTAGGAAGTTCATTTATGGCCTGTTCAATTTCTTTTTCTAAAATATATTTATTTAGACATTCTATTTCCTCTTCTGTTAATCTAGGCAGTTTGTATTTTTATAAATATTCTTCCATTTTACTTAAATTGCTAAATGTGTTGGCATATAATTAAATATATAAATATAAATATAATTATATATGTTATATATATAAATAACTCCTTATAATTGCTTTGATTTCATCTTTACTAGTGTTATATTCATCCTTTTCATTTTTAATACTAGTGATTTGGTTTTCTTCTCTCTCTTTTTAAAATTATATCAACCAATGGTTTGTCTATTTTATTAGTTTTTCCCATAAAAAACAACTCCTAGTTTTATTTATTAATTTAATTGGGGATTTCTTTTTCTAGTTTTTGTAACTGTATACCCAATTCCTTGGTCTGCTCTTTCTCTGTTTTATTGATAGAAGCATTTAGACATGTAAATTTTCCTTTGATTACTGTTTTTGTTGCATCCCCTAAGTTTTGGTATGTTGCCTCATTATTGTCATTTTCCTCAATGAAATGATTTTTTTTATGATTTATTCTTTAACCCACTCATTCTTTAAGATAAAGTTATTTAGTCTCCAATTAATTTTTAATCTGTGTTTCCATAGTCCCTAATTGAATATAATTTTTATTGCATTATAAGCAGAAAAGAATACATTTAGTATTTCTTTTTCTGCATTTAACTATAAAATTTTTATGCCATAATATATGATCATTTTTTGTAAAGGTACTATGACTCATTCAGTTCTCTCCAGATATCTATTCTATCTAGATTATCTAAGATTCTATTCACCTCTTTAACTTTCTGTTTATTTTTTTTTGGTTAGATTTACCTAATGCTGAGGGGACAGTTAAAGTCCCCCACTATTATAATATTACTATCTATTTCTACCTATAATTTGTTTAACTTTTCCCTTAGAAATTTAGCTGCTATAATACCACCAGCTCTCCACCTTTGCTTTTTTCTACTGTAGCCTTTCTTCCATTCACACCTCCAGTAATTGCTCCATTTTATCTTTCTCTACCCAGTTTTATTTTTTAGAATCATCCCACATGCTCAATTCAACCCCACGCCTTTTATCTATGTGTGGTCTTTCAAACCACCCAAGTAATGAAAACATTTTTAAAAGTATAGACAACATTTTCCCATATAAGAAACAAACAGTTTGATCTTATTGAGTCCCTTTAATTTGTATTTAATGTTTACCTTATGTTTCTTAACATATAAAATTTTCCATTGAGTTCTGGTCTTTTTGTCACAAATTCTTGAAAGTCTTTTAATTCATTAAATTTCCATTTTTTTTCCCATTCAGGATCATACTCAGATTTGCTGGGTAAATTATTCTTGGTTGCAAACCCAGCTCCTTCGTTCTTCAGAATATCATGTTCCATACCCTTCAGTCTTTTAACATGGAAGCTGCTAGATTTTGTGTTATCCTGACTATACCTCCACAGTATTTTAATTTTTTTTTTCTTGTTGTTCACAGTATTTTCTCCTTAACTTGGAAGCTTTGCAACTTGGCTATGATGATCCTGTGAGTTTTTATCTTGGGATCTCTTTCAGGTGATAATCAGTTAATTTTTTCTATTTTACCTTCTTAGTTGTAAAACTTCAGGGCAAAAGTATAGTGCCTAGTCTCTCTTATTTTTAAAATCATAACTTTCTGGTAGTCCAACAATTCTTATATTGTCTCTCCTTGGTCTGTTTTTCAGGTCAGTTGCTTTTTCTAACAAGATATTTCCCATTCGATTCTAATTTGTCATTTAAAAAAATTGTCAGTACTTCTTGGTATCTTATAACATTTGACATTTTTCTTAGATGTCTGAGTGCCTTTTTAAAACTTCCCTATCTTCTTCTAAGTATGAACCCAGATCTTCTCTATCCTACAGTAGTATGGTTGGGTTCTTTCTCCTTTGCTTACTTATTATTATTTTTAGTGACTTATTACTATATTCAAATTCCAGTCCCAAGGTGTGTTTGTGGGGGGTGATGCCTCAGGTATCAAATCTTTTTTTTTTTACTACTGTTTTCTAAGCCCTGTCTGGGGGCCCTACTTCAGGCACTATTTTCTGCCCCTGAACTATGGCTCAGGCCCCCAGGCAGGCTGTCACCACAAGCACTCTTACTCCCTGCCATGCCCACCAAGTCTGTAAACTTCAGCTCTCTCCTAGGGACTCTGTTCTCCTGAAAGTGCCCATAGCCAGCAGGGTTCCCCTCTGCTACCACACTCACCTGGCATGAGCTCATTCCTCCTTGCCCACAGCTGCAGCCCAGTACCACTGTCTGGTCAGTGCAACTGGGACTGACATCCTGAGACAATGGAGGCTCCTTTAATCTTCCCCTTCTTAGCTGTCCAAGCCCCTCACTGTTCCTGAGATGAGAATTCCTGACTGGGAGGGAAGGGGGTGCAGCTGCCCCCAGGGTTTGTTGTGTGTTGATTCAGTAGAGTGTACCTGGAGGTGTTTGCACTTGAGTCGGGTCAACTCTCCACACCTGGACAGTTGAGTCTTTCTTAAAGTCCTCTCTAGACTTAGGAGGACAACTGCTTTACCCCAACTTTTAATTATTTCTGCCACTCAAAGTTCACTTTGAAGTGATGTTTTGTCTGTCTGTGGAAGTAATTTGGAAAGGCTCGTGTTTCCCGTCTTATTCCATTGTCTTCTCAGAATCCTCTCAGCTATTCACTTTTTTTTTTGGAGGAGGGAAAGCAAGGCAATTGGAATTAAATGACTTGCCTAAGGTCACACAGTGTTGTGTCTGAGGCTGGATTTTAACTCAGGTCCTCCTGACTCCAGGGCTCGTGCTTTATTTACTGTACCACCTAGCTCCCCCTCAACTATTCACTTTTTTCCTTTGTGTCTTTACTTGTGCTAGTCCCTAGTATTCAATCAACAAGCATTTATAAAGTACCTTCTATATTACAGACATTGAAATAAATAATCCTTATTTGTAAGTAGTTTTCTTTCTTTGGAGGAGCAATCCATATTCATTGCTTTCAAAATTCAGTTCTCATTTCCATTTAGTAACTATTTTATATTTACATGTGTACATGTCTCCCATATAAAGTCCTTAGGAGGAAGAACTGTTTTACATTTGTATTTGTATCACTGAAGCTTAGCACAGTGCCTGGTACATAGTGAGTATTTAATAATGCTTGTTGATTATCCTGTTCAACACTTACTCATCATTTGAAGTCTTTAAGCTCTACGTTGGACTCATATTTTTTCTTATTAGTTTCCCATCCTTGCTTTGTCCCAAAGCTTTCAATTGCTTCTCTTAAATATTTTCAAGGAGAAAGTGGAATGAGCCCTGACTTCCTTCTTAGAGGAATTGAATCTCTGCTTTACCACTTGGGTGACTTTTGTAAAGACCTTTTCCTATTTGGACCTCAGTTTCTTTGTCTATAAATAAAAGGCTTGGACTAGATGATCTCCAAGATACCTCCCAGTTTGAACTCTGTTATGATTGACATCCAACTTTTAGAGGTGTGGTACTGCAATGCATGCTAATCTCATGATTTGCTTTAGGTCCAAGATTCTGTGATGAAAGTCAAGAGAAGGGCTTTCCCTTTACGGCTGACACAGTAAGACACATGGGCTTTTGAAAGAACAGGCAGAGATGGGAATGAAAAGCCAGTTGTTTAGAATAGTAAACAGTAGTTAAACAATTTTTAATAACTGTGGAAATGTAAATAATTTGCAAAGGCGGAGGCTCAAAGAACTCACTAAAATGCACATGGGATGGTTGAAAAGATAATTGGAGAGGAAAAAAAACCGATGAAAGCCAAATTGCAAAGTCCCTGAATTAAAAGCAGCTTTTAATTAACTCAGAGGTTGCTTATGATAGCTAATAGTTCTATTGTTACCCATGTGGTGACACTCTCCATTGATAAGAAGTATGCACAGAAAAAAAAAGTTATAAAACAATTTCACCTCTAACGAAAACTGGACATCATATTCTCTGTATGACTTTTAATGAATTGCAGACTTGATTGACTGGTGGTGCCTTGTGTAGTATCCTGGCTATTCTTCTTCCTTCTTGCTGATCTTACCAGCCATCTAGCTACTTTTACTTGATGATTCCTTAAGCCATTCTATTGTCAGTGGCTTGAGGAACTGAGTACCGTAAATTTAGAAACCATTATCTTTTCTGATTTATTAAGGTAAGCACCGGATGAAAAAGAAGGGGGCAGTAGTATAACTGAATCCTTGGTTATTTCTCTATTCAACCCAAAATGAAGACATACTTAATGGTACCATAAAGGGCCAGGAAATGTAATTTTTAGGCTTTTGCTTTTATCTTCGTTAATCACTGTCATCATCATCATTTTCCATGTTCAGTATTACTAGAAAGGGAAAAGAGATTCTGAGTAGATAAGTTTAATTCCCTGAACATTAAGTAGGGTCAGCAAATGTAGGGCACTATATTTACTATTAGGAATCCTTCCTGTTCTTTCAATCTGAGGAGAAATGGTAAAGCAGAAATGATAATAGAAACTTCTTTCTCTAATGTTACTAATGCTCTCTTAACTGTTAGATCCAGTGGTGTTTTCTTGATCCTCATTTTAGGGTTAGCCACCTTTTCTTCCTGGCCAGTCTCTTCTTACATAATTTCCCTGACAGTTCTCTCTCAAGTTCTTCTACCTTTCTGATCACTATTCATTTTAATTTGCTGCATTATATCCATCTCCCTCAATATTCTCCCCTGAATTTTCTCCCTTTTTTTCTTTTTGGAGGGCAATTGGGGTTAAGTGACTTGCCCAAAGTCACACGACTAGTAAGTCTGTCAAGTGTCTGAGGCCGGATTTGAACTCAGGTCCTCCTGACTCCAGGGCCAGTGCTCTATTCACTGCGCCACCTAGCCTCCCCATCATCACCTCTTAAAGAGTTTAATTTTCATGACTATTCTGATAACTTTCACATCTATATATCCAACCTTAATCTCTTTAAACAAACAATCCCACATAGCCAAATTCATACTAGACAAATAGCTTTACCTGCTTGTCCCATATGCATGTCAAATTCAACATGTCCAAAACCAAACACAAATTTTCACCTAACTATATCCCTCTTTCAAATTTCCAAATTTCTTTTGAAGGCACCACCATCCTTCCTTTTACCAAAGGTCACAACCTCAGATTCCTTCTTGGCACTTCCCTTCTTCTCACTGTTCTGCTCTTGCATATCTCGCCTTCCCCATGGAATCCGTTGCCAGATCTTGTCCATTCTGCCTCCATGATTTTTTTTGCATTTTGTCCTTTCTCTCCATTCACACAGCTGCTCCTCAGATTCAATCTCTTATTACCTCTTACCTGGACTATTGTAATATCCTCTTTGGAACAACATGTCTGACCAGGCTGATTTCATATCCCAAGTTTAGCATCAGAAAAAAAAAATGAGATCTAGTAAAAAATAGTAGTAAAAAAAAAACCTAGTTGAAAAAAATAGTAGCTCTAGTGCTACATACTTAAATAAGTACAGAATTAACAAAAAGGTCTAGTTAGCTGTCTCAAGAAAAGGATATTTAGAGCAACAAAGGGATATTCATCCAGGAATCAGTCTCTATTTAACTGAATGTGCTAAGCTTTGGTCAGGGTCCTGAGGGAGGAATTTTGTTGTCTGGCTATTTTTGTACTCAGGCATCCAGGAAGTTAGGTTAACAGCAGAAGGCTTAGTCTGACAAATCAATTAAATCTCAAAGATTATAGCAATACCTAAAAGGGGATGGGGCTTTAAGATCTAGATCCCAATGCTGCCTTCCAGTCTTTTCCCTATTCACTCCTTATGTAAGTGTTAAATTATAGTGGTGTGAAAAATACTTGAGATGAACAATACTTTTGATGTGGTTTCATTTTGTGACAGCAATAGTCATGTGGGTATTCTTGTATTGACACTATGCTGACATAAAACATCTGACCATGGTGAGATGAAACTGGATTTTACTGGTTTTTCCACCTTTAGGTTTTTCTTTTAAATTAGAAGAGTGAGTGAGTGCTGGATTTTCTGTCAAACACGTTTCATTGCTTTCTTTAGTTATATTTTTAATTCTGTAGTTTTTAAGAATGGGTATTGCCCTAAGGAAAAGTGCTAAAGTTATAGCTCATAAAGAGCACACTTTAGTGACCATTAGAGATATTGGAGCAGCTATGGGTGTGAAGAAGTCAAATATCTAAAGGATCATTAAATGTCACAATAAAATTAATGGCAAATTGTATAAAAGCAAGCATGTAGAGAAAAATGAATGAACAAAAAAGCATTGTGTTTTGTGTATGTATAGCATTATTCTAAGTGAGGTTACAAATAAAAACATGAGACAGTCCCTGCTCTCAGGGAACTAACATTTTAATAAGGAAAACATATAAGAGGTTTCAGATGCAAATCAGATAGAAAGGCCAAATGGTCCTAAGGGTGCAGCAACAAAGTAGATGACAATGGATTTTCTTTTAATGTCATTTATATTGATAAAACTATATATATTTCTGATGTTGAACCATTTGACAGTAAGCCAAGAATTTTGGTGGCAAGAAGTTTCTTTTCTGGATCTGTAGTAATGGTGGCTGCTGAGGATGAAGGAGCTACAAGAGGAAAGTTGTCAGGTTGAATATCCATAATGAATGTTCCCCTCAATGATCTGCCGGGATGAGGCTGGTAACATTGGTGGTCTGGGAGGCACTGATATTCCTGGGGCTGTTGGGTTTACCCACCCACTGGAAGTACTTGGTTTCTGTTGATGTTTGTGGTAGCAGGTATGGCAGCCCCCTTTTCTGTAGTGGTTGCTTCTCTCAATGATGACTGTGAGGACCTGGCTGGGGACTTTTCTAAGGGATGCTGATATTCCTGAAAGTTTGGGACTTAGTTCCAGGGAGGTAATTTGACCTGCCTGGCATATGCTGTGTTTCCCTCAAGGTACCTTCCTTAATGCTTCAACTTAGGTTGGCTTGTCTGTCCAGTCAGTGGCAGTTGATCAACAGCTGGTGGTAGTGATGGTGGAGATTTTGGATTCTTCCCTACAATGTTTGCTTCTCAGGATGATGGGAAGCCAAACTAGTCTATTTCCTAAATTCAATATGCTAGCCTTTACACAGCTGTCACCATGCTTGGAATACATTCTCTTTTTGCTCTCTGACCACATAGCATTCCTAGCTTCCTTTGAGGCTCAGCTCAAGTGCCATGTCCTCCTTGACCCAGTTGGTGCCCTATTCCTCCTGAAATTATTTTGTATTTACTTCTCTGTGTATCTGTTATATTCTCCAGTAGAATATAAATTTATTGATGACAGAGACTTTTTTCACTCCCCACCTCCTTCTGTTTCTAAAATCCATGACAGATAGTAGGTGATTAGTAATTATTATTAATTATTTTTCAGATATCAGGAGAGGTGGTGTGGTAGAAAGGATAGAGATCTGGTCTTGGAGTCACAAAAGCTTGACTTCAAAGTCCCAATTCATATATATATTATGGCTGTGTGACTCTGGGCAAATTACTTTTCAGTGCACTAGACAACTCTTTTAATATTGTAGTTTCAGAGAAGGTGCCAATGTGTTTTGGTAGAGAGAGTTTCCTCATCTGAAAGTTCCCTCTACCAGTCATATTCCAAGTCAAGTCCCTATCTTAATTTGACAGAATTCCTGACATCAAGAAAATTAGAATCTAGTCAGAAGGCTAAGACAAATATACCAATATGATTTTCTGCTGAATCTAAAATGAAATCTAAAGGCTAGGTTTTATATATGAAATGGTAAATTGAGACAATTATTTATATGATTCAGCCTGACAGCTCTCTTGAGAAAAAGATGTATACCTGTACTTGTATTATTGAGGCTATGGTATATTTGTTAAATTTAGATTGTTTTTTGATACCTTTTTATGTAGGATGATGATGATGATAGGATGGCAGATCTAGAATTAGAAGGGATCATCCGGTCTAATATCTTCATTTTACAATTGAGGAAATGAAGGCTTATGGAAGTTGAGTGACTTGTCCAAGGTCACCAAGAAAGCAAGAGTTGGAGGTAAGATTTATTCCTTAGCCTTTTCTGACTTCAAAACTACCATGTTTCCCCGATAATAAGACCTATCCTGAAAATAAGCCCTCCCCTTACTGTGTAAGATTCCTCTAAAATAAGCCCTCCCCCGAAAATAAGCCCTATTGAGATTGCTACTGTAGTGAAGGTGATCCCCTGCACTACACGCTATATTACGGTACCCTCTATATGCACCGTCCCCCCCCCTGGGTGAAACGCACGCCGCACTCCAAGCGCATCCAATCAGAGCTGCAGCAGTGAGCGCGTCATCCTGTTCTTCCCCAGTGATTTGCTTATTGAATAAAGGTACATTTTTTTGTTCACATTTACCTGTTTATTAAAATTGCTGTCAATGTTCATTAAAATAAGCCCTCCCCTGAAAATAAGCCCTCTGGTGTTTTTCTGTCCAAAAAAAAAAATAATAAGACAGTGTCTTATTATCGGGGAAACACGGTAGACTCCTTCCACTGTACCAGAATGTACCGCTATACCAAGCTGGCTGCCCCCTAAGCATAGGTCCACAGGACTTCTCATTTCAGAATGACTCTGGACTGGGGCGGCTAGGTGGTTCAGTGAATAGAGCACCGGCCCTGGAGTCAGGAGGACCTGAGTTCAAATCCGGCTTCAGACATGTGACACACTTACTAGCTGTGTGACTTTGGGCGAGTCACTTAACCCCAACTGCCCTCCAAAAAGAAAAAAACAACACAAAAAAACCAGAATGACTCTGGGCAGCTTAAAAGTAACTGCCTGAATGTGGGGAAGACCAGCTTGCCAACTTGTGGCTTTTGACAGGAGGTAACATGGCCCTCTAGGCATTTCTCCCTTGCCATGCACAGTTTTCCTAACACCACTGGAACTGCTGGAAATTACATTCTTACATCTTTATGAATTGACCTGCAGGTTGTCAGTTTCTCAACAGTTTTTGCCACATGAAGAGAGACCCCACAGGTTTTCTAGAGACCATCACATAAGATCTATACCCCAAAACAGAACCTGTTTCTACCAGGAAACCCAATCTTAGTACCCATTTGCATTTTAGTAGCTGTAGAAAAATGGCCCCATTCCAGGTTAATTACATAGGGTTTACCAGTTCAGAATAATCTGAAGAATTGATGCATTGCTAGGATGAGCCAAATGATAGCTCCAAAGTTCTTTGAGCAACTTGGGAAAAGGAAAGTGGGCAAAAGGAATTCCATTCTATTGGTTATGTGATTTTAAAATGCATTTTCTCTCAGTGACTAGATAAATACAAAGAGAATGGTTTCTTCTATGTTTTGTATAGTAAAAAGAATGCCACTGGTGTATGATAAATGTTAAATTATCATCATCCTGATTCAAAAAGATTGCTTGGAGCCAGGATTCTCTCAGCTTTCTGGATTTATACAGTTCGGTTAGCTTCTACTAGATCAAGTCCTAAGCACTTAAGTACACAATAAACCAGAAAATTAGTTCATAAATGGTACCCTTTACAAATAATCATGAGTATATAGTGTTGCTAGGTTTAATCAACTGTGTAATGTTTTTAAAAAATTGCCTCTTTTAGTTGATAAACTGAAATGGCTATGGGGCTTCATTCTAGCCTACAGGGTACACGATATGCATTTATAAATATGTAATTAGGTAGTTCTTAAAGCCAAATTTGCTACAGCCACAGTCAAAGCATGGCCAGCATCATAAGCACAAAAGCTCTTTTGTTGTTTGTTTGTTTGTTTTGTCTTTCTTTCTTGGTGATATTATTAAATCTGAGTAGTACTACTCAAACTTTAAAGATGGTTAACCCTAGAAGAGAATTTTAGGTTTCAGATAATTGTTTTCATTATATAATATTTTTCTAGAATGATCTGCTAAGCAGTGGTCTTTTAAAAAGATATAATTTAGCAGCTCATTTGCACATATTTGCTAACATGACAGGGATCTGTGATTTTGTCAGCATAAGAAATTCTTGGTGTGGGAGTTCTCTCTATGAATACAGATGGTGACCAATTTATGACTTAGTAGATGAGATCATAGATTTACACTAGCAAAGGAACCTTGAGGCTATCAAAGCCAGCCCAGTACTTTGTAGATAAAACCCAGACCTAGAAAGGTTAAAGTGATGTAGGTCACACATGTAGTTAGGATATCTGGCTCCAAATTTAATGCTCTTTCCCATGTACCACACTGCTTTGCTTAATGCACATAGAGTCAAATGTCTTAGCCAGTGGCATGCAACTCAGTGTCAGAGACAGGATTTCAACCCAGGTCACTTTGATTCCAAGGTTATCACTGTATCTACTCTACCTATCTCCCTCTATCTTATACACAAGAGGAAAACAAAATCAGTTAAAATGACTAAAAATCTGTTCTGACATTCCTAAATTCTTGTGACTTACATTAAGCAAATATCAGAACAAGAAAGTGAGTAATGCTAATAAGAATTTGTCAGATTTTCAAAGAGATGCCTATAAATTCAATTCTGTTTAGTTCAGTTCAGCAAAGCATAATGTTTGTAGGCTGGGGCCAAGGTTCCCCCATGACATAACCAGTCAAGAAGCATTTATTCTTATTTTTTCTTAATTTATTTTAAATTTAAATACAAAATAAGAGAAGAAAAAAAGCATTGCCACACACAGCAGAATGTAAGAGAGGATTCATAATATACAGCAATAAATTTCCATTTCAAGAAAGCCTATATAATAAATACTACACATTGTGTTCAGAGCTGTCCATCTTTTCTTTGCTTCCTTGTTAATTTTCTTTTGTTCTCTGCCGAGCACTTTTTACTTTGTTCTTTTTTTCCCCTTTTCCTCCCCATCCTCACCCAAGAAGGCTACAATTAAGCATGGATATACACACATATATGTACACATACACATTTATGTGTAAGCATATTTATACACATATATGTACACATACGTACATATAATTAGATATCTAAAATCATATGCCTATATAGACATATACATTCACATATATCTATATAAGACTGTACTATACTTGTTTGTCCCCTGTTTCTCTGAGGATGGATAGCCTCTTCCTTGATAAGTCCACGTCAATAAGCATTTATTAAGAGCTCACTGTATGCTGGGCACTGTGCTAAGTGCTGAGGACACAAAGAAAGGCAAATACATGGTCTCTGCCCTCAAGGAACTTACATTCTAACGTAGGAGACGACATACAAACAACTATGTATGTACAAGAGCTATACAGTGTAAGTGCAAGGTAATTTCAGAAGGAAATCACTAGTTGTGGGAGGCGCCTGGAAAGGCCTTTTGCAGACACAAACTGAGGCTTCTCAGACTACAGAGCAGTCAGGAAAAGGTCTTGACTGAACGGTTCCCTGGAAGCCCAGGGTCAGTCATACAAAACACATGATGGGTTAATCAGAGATATGAGGGTACTAAAAAATGTGACCAGAGAAAGGAACCATGATCTGATTGATCAGAATGAGTCAGTACCAGAAGACCAAGTCCAAAAATAAGGCAATGTGTTGTGGACTAGATAGAAGAGCTTGAATTTATTTAAAAAAAAATAAAGACAATTTAAGATACTCAACACCTTGTAGACCTATGTGTATTTTTATTACCAGTGAAACTAGTACTGTCTTCCAGTTTCCCCTAGAGAAATCCAACCAAACCAATCCCACCACTAGAATTATTGCTATCTCTATGCTATTGGAGACAGCTAGGTGGTGCAGTATACCTTATCTAAGTTCAAATCCATCCTCAGACATTTATGATCTGTGTGACCCTGGGCAAATCATTAATCTCCCTTAGCCTTGGTTTCCTTAACTATAAAATGGGGATAAGAATAGCACCTACCTCACATGATTGTTGTAAGCTTCTAAGGAGATAATATTTGTAAAGTGCTTAGCACCATGCTTGGTACAAAGTGGGTACTTTATAAATGCTTCCTTCCTTCTAAGCTTTAGCAAACACAGTTTATTAAGTACTTGCTGTATACAGAGACTGATCAATTGAGAAAGCATTTTTTAAGCCTTCATTAGAGGCCAGGCACTGTGCTAAGCATTGGGGATGCAATTAAAAGCAAACAAGACAGTTCCTTCACTCAAAAAGCTTACATCCTGATGGGAAGGACAATCCATAAAGGGAGGCTCAACATTTATGCTGAGACCTAGGGATGGCACTGGAGAGTAGGACAGAGATACAAAGCTTAGAAAAGACACAATCTCTGATCTCCTTATGGAACATGATGAAATGTACAGAAATCATTATACTACAAAAGAATGCATATTGTATAGGAAAAGTACAATGGCATGTCTGAGGGAGAAAGGCATTAACAAGTAAGGAGTTAAAAAACAAAGCTTCCAGGAAGAGATGACATTTAAATTACACTCTAGGAGAGGATTCTGGGAAGATAGCAGAATAAGGCAGGGAATTACCTGGCTCTTCCAAATTTCCCCATTAGTAATTAAAAAATGATGCCACCACGTGAACTTTAGCGTGGCAGAAATAATTAAAAGTTGGAGTAAAGCAATTGTCCACCTAAGTCAACTTGGGAGGACATGAGGAAAGAGGAAAGACCTGGCCTTCCAGGATGGTGGTCTGGTTTGATTGAAGTGCAGATAACACAGGGCAGATACCATTAAAATGATAAACAACAAGCTGTGGGAGCAGCTGTGTCAGAGGTAGCCTTAGCTTCAGGAGCTTTTCAACCACTGACTGTGTGGGGGTTGGATGGTTGATCAGGGGAGGATTGTAGGACCCTCTGCTGTTACTGGGCTCAGGGCCCAGGTGTGCTAACCAGTGGTCTGGGACCACAGCCTGGAGGAGTGAGCACAGTCTTGTGAGTGTGGTTGCAGAGAGCAACCAGGTTGCTGGAGCCTGCTGGCTGTGGGCATTGGGCAGAGGGGTGAGTTGAAACTTACAGCTGAGGGAGGGATTGCAGGGAGTAAGAGCATTTGAATGGAGAGGAATACCTGAGGTCAGGCTTCCAGATAGAAAACAACAGCCAGAAAAAACTGAAGCTTGAGACATTGTCCCCACACCTCAGGAGTAGAGCCCAACTTTGATACAAAATTAAAAGCCAAGAAACAAGCTGCTAAAAAATGAGTAAGCAAAAGAGAAAGGAACTAATCATAGATAAGCTTTGGGGATAGAGAGGATCTGGGTTCAAACTCAGAAAAAGACAGTGAAGTTAAAACAGCTATTTTTACTTCAAAGAAAAATGTAAAAAGGGTCACGCCCCAAAAAAGAGTTCTTGGGAGAACCTAAAAAGGATTTTAAAAATCAGATAAGAGAGGTTGAGGAAAAATTTGTAAAAAATAAGAGTGGTAAAAGAAAATCAAGAAAAGTTTGAAAAGAAAGTCAACTAATTGGAAAAAGAGATCCAAAAACTTAAGGAAGAAAATAACTCCTTAAAAATTAGAATTTGGCAAGGGGAAGCTAGTGATGTTATAGGATACCAACATATATTAAGACAAAATTAAAAAAAAATGAAAAATTAGAAGTGAATGTGAAACATCTCATTAGACAAAAAATAAACTGATCTGGAAAACAGGTTGAAGTGATGCAGTATAATTTCTGGGCTAACTGAAAGTTATAATTGAAAAAGAATCTAGCACAATACTTCAAGAAATTATTAAGGAAAATCACCTGCAGTTTTAGAACTAGAGGGTAAAATAGAAATAGAAAAAAATCTACTGCTCACTACCTGAAAGAGATCCCAAGATGATAACTCACAGGAACATTATAGCTAAGTTTGAAATTCCCAGGTCAAAGAGAAAATTACTACAAGTAAGGAGAAAGAAACAATTTAAATACTGTGGAGCTATAATCAGGATAACACAAGATCTAGTAGTTTCTACATTTAAAGACTGGAGGGAGGGGCAGCCAGGTGGCTCAGCAAGTAAGAGCACTGGTTCCAGTGTTGGGACGACCTGGAGATCGAATCCCGGGCTCAGACACTCAGCACCACACCCAGAAATAACTGGCCATGTAACCTTGAGCAAGTTACTTAACCCCAATTGCTTAAAAAATAAAATAAAATAAAATAAAGACTGGAGGGCATGGAACATGATATTCTGAAGAACAAAGGAGCTTTGTTTGTAACCAAGAATAGTTTACCCAACAAGTTGTGTGTAATCCTGCATGGGAAAAAGTAGATATTTAATGAATTAAGACTTTCAGGTATTCATGTGGAAAAGACCAGAACTGATTGGAAAATTAGCACAGATGCTAAATCTGGCTGCAGTGTGAAGGATGGATTGGAGCGGGAAGAGGGCAGAGGCAGGCAAAGCTTATAATGAAACTATTGAATAGTCTAGATGGGTGGAAATAAGGGTCTGCAATAGGTTGGTGGCTGTGGGAGTAAAGAGAGGATTAATTCTAGAGATGTTGCAGAACTGGAATCAAATTGGTTTGTTAATGGACTGGGAGCAAGAGATGAGAGACAGAAAAGAATAAAAAATAACCCAAAAGGTAATGTGATTTCCTTTCTTAAAAGAAAATGATATTAATACCTAAACCAGGAGGAGTCAAAATAGAGAAAGAAAGCTATAGAAACCAATTTCTCTAATAAATACTGATGCAAAATTTTAACAAAATATTAGCAAGGAGATTACAAAATATATCACAAAGATCATATATTATGACTGGGTTTATACAGGGCTGGTTGAATATTAGGAAAACTATAGGTATATATTTTTTACCATATTATTAATAAAACCAATAAAAATCATACGATTATTTTGATATATGCCAAAAAATCTTTTGAGAAAACATAACAACCACTTCTCTTATGAACACTGGAAAGCATATGAATAAATGGAACTTTCTTTAAAATGGTAAGTAGTATCTATCAAAAACCAAGAGAAAGCATTATTTATAAAGGGGATAATAAGCTAGAAGTCTTTCCAGTAAGAACAGAGATGAAGGAGGGATGTCCATTATTACCATTACTTTCAACATTGTACTAGAAATGTTAGCTATATCAATAAGATAAGAAAAGGACATTAAAGAAATAAACATAGGAAAACAGGAACAAAACTATCATTTTTTTTGTGGATGATACAAGGGTTTATTTAGAGAACCCTACAGAATCAACTAAAAAACTAATTGAAATAATTAACTACTTCAGCAAAGTTGCAGGATATAAAATAAACTCACAAAATCATCAGCATGTATGCAGCAAAATCCAGTAGGTAGAGATAGAAAAAGAAATTCCATTTAAAATAACTGTAGGCAGTATAAAATGTTTGAAAGTCTACCTTCCAAGATACACATAAGAATTATATGAGCACAATTACAAAATACTCTTCACACAAATAAGAACTAAATAAGTGGAGAAATGTTAGTTGCTCATGGGTAGGCTGAGCCAACATAATAAAAATGGCAAGCCTATCTAAATTATTTTATTTATTCAGCCTCATGCCCATCAAACTAGTTATTTTATGGAGCTAGAAAAAAAATAATAAATTTCATCTGGAGGTCAAGAATATCAAGGGAATCAATAAAAAATAAAATGGAAAGAAAGGGAACCCAGCAGTACTACATCTAAAACTGCACTAAAAAGCTGTACTTTTCAAAATAATTTGATCCTGGGAAATAAAAAGGAACGGTGGATCAATAGAAAAGATTAGATACACAACATACAGAAACAAATGAGCACAGTAACAGTTTGATAAACCCAATTATCTCAACTGAGTCAAGAACACATTATTCAACAAAAATTGTTGAGAAAGTAGACTGGTCAAAACTAAGTATAGACTAGCATCTCACACTATATGCCAAGAGAAGCTGAAAATAGACCCATAGTTTAGATCAGAGGTGAGGGACCTGTTGCCTTGAGGCCACATTTGGTCTTCTACATTCTTGGGTGTGGCCTTTTGACTGAGACCAGGTTTTATAGAACGAATCCTTTTATTAAGGGGATTTGTTCTGTGAAATTTGGATTCAGTCAAAGGGTTCCACTTGAGGGCTTAGAAGGCCACATGTGGCCGCAAGGCCACAGGTTCCCCACCCCTGCTTTTTTGCCAGGGTGACCCTAGGCAAATCACTTAACCCCTTAATTTTTTTTCAATTGTATAATTTATTTTTCTTTATTTTTTAAACAATTAATTAATTTATTTTTACTTTTCAACATTCATTTCCACAAGATTTGAGTTACAATTTTTTCTCCCCATCTTTCCCCTACCCCCACCCCAAAATAGCAAGCCTACTGGATACCCCTTCCCCCCATCTGTTCTCTCATATCCTCCCCCATCATCCCCCTAACTTTCTAGTAGGGCAAAATGGATTTGTATACCCCAATGCAACTTCCCAGTTGCATGTAAAAATCGAATTTTTTTTTAAACATTTGTTTTTAAAATTTGAGTTCCAGATTTTTCCCTTCTTCCCTCCTCACCCACCCCCATTGGGAAGATAAGCAATTAAGTATAGGTTGTACATGTGTGGTTACCCAAATCATTTCCATAGTAGT